>NC_142619.1:59019837-59320706 GCF_059453375.1 Lepisosteus platostomus | reverse complement strand
AGGAGTGTCAGAAAGCACAGATCTTCACCCAGACGCAGGTACGCTGCCAGGTGGAAACTGGGTTTAAGTTAAATTATCCTGCCAGTTGCTGGCCTTCAGAAAAACATGTTTGCTAATCTCTTATAATAATAACTCTCTTCTTTTTGCGTAGAGTTTTGATTTTTTTATTATTATAACATATAGCACTTCTATACACTCAAAATGCTTTACAGGTTATGTGATCTCCCCTCCTCCAACACCACCAGTGTGCAGCCCCACCTGGGTGATGCACCAGTCCGCTCCCCACACACCACACCAGCTCTCAGTGGGGAGGAGAGCGAGTGATGAAGCCAGTTCAGATATGGGGATTATAAGGAGGCCATGATTGGTAAAGGCCAGGGGGGAATTTGGCCAGGACACTGGGGTAACAACCCTAGTCCTAGATTTTTAATGACCACAGAGAGTCAGGTCCTCGGTTTCATGACTCATCTGAAGAATTTTTACAATATGGTGTTACTGTTATTGCATTGTGTTTGTGTTCAACAGCTCACATGTAGGGGTAGAGTTATGTACATTTTGATTAAAAAAATTACCAGGGAAAGTTTTCTCTTTGAAACCAAAAACACAAAACTCTTTAAAATGCACTGCTTACTGTTAGAAGCTGTTATTACCCTTATGACCATGCGTGACATCAACCTATCACCTGCCTTCACTGAGTCTTTTTGAATAGGAGCCTGTTAGTGTGCTAAAGGCCCAGACTGCCCTCTAGACTAGAAGAATGTGAGTGTCTGTGCACCTTACTGTTGTACATCCAGAGTCTCCTTTGGGAACCAGCCCAACTACGGACATAAAGAAGGCTTAGTTGCCACTAATCACTACTAGCCCAGAAGGTGCAGGTCCAGTCAAAAAAGGTTTTTCCAGTTTTGGCAATCAAAGAACAAGAACATTACTCTAATGTCTATATCGGAGCTTTTTAGCAATAATACACATTTCTTGTGTATTTACTATCACATTGTTTCTGACTTCTTCTTAATGTTTTTACACTTTTCCGGCTCCGAAAGAGTTTATTTCCTAAAGTACACAAGGTTCATTTTACATGTTATGAATGTCCAGTATGATTGAATGTTGTATTTTTGCAGATGTAAGTTTTATATAGATATTTATAGTGTAATTAAAAAAAATTAACTGAAAGCCCCAGGAAGATTTCAAAGCCTGGCAATGTGACAGTTAAATGCTCCATTCCTAAGGAATGTGGGTCTTTTGGTGTAACTGAACCAAAAACTGCAGAAACCAACGTTTTCCTGTGTTACAGGAATTGTAGGTAATTCCGGGGGGCTGCCTTTGATGTGCTGTTGAACAATGTCCTGTCACCAGCTCAGGAATGCACATTTCTTTAAGTTCAGCTCGCCTGTAGTAAACTGGACTTAGCCTTTTGTTGACTCACGGCTGTTCTCGGTGGACTGGGTGGCCAGCCCGTGGGGTGGCATGGTAATGGAGTAAAAGTGACCTCTGAACTCTGACTGCTGACTGGCATGAAGGGGGCAAGCTTAAGCCAGCGGCTGGGGGACTGCCAGAGCAGCTCTGTGCTGTGGACAGTTGCAAGTGAGGCAGTTGGCACGTTCTGTGGAAAGAAGCAAGAACCTGCCCTTTTCTTTGGCACAATCACATGCACACCGCACTATGAGGACTGATTTCTGCTTTTCAGCTCTACTCCCAAGTTTGTTTGACAATTAAGGCTGTTTGAGCCCAGCCTCCCTGTAAGGTGCTCATGGATCTGTACCTTTACTGTAGACACTGCTGTTGTCTTCTTCAGTTTCAGCTTACATGACATCTGTTCTCTCTGTCTCCCTGTTAACCTGTCATCTTTCTTACATCCCATGTTTGTATTGTAGGGTATTTGCTCTTGCTCAGCTTCCTGACTGATTTAGTGCTCAAGATGACTTGGCAATATTATATGATACATGTTTGTATCATTTTCAGCGTCAGTTTGCAGTTTTATCAGCTTCATCTGTTTTGTCAGCTTTGTGCAAATGAAAACTAATGAAAAGCATTTGGAAGAACTCCTGTGTTGAAGGAGGGTTTGTGGGACAGTTCGCCTCAGATTGCGGTAGACAGATTCTCATATTGCGGTATGCATTGAATATTTGATCCAGTAAAGATTATTTTAATCCACTTTTTTTATATAACGTAAGAGGGTATCGGGAAATGACCATCTTTTTGTAGAAGGTGCACTGACATTTTATTGAACAGATATGACAAAGGCCAGTACATCATGTTGGTTAATCTTAGTCATCGACAGAGTTGATCATCACAAAGGGGGTTATAGTTTGAAAGTCACAGGCTAGTAGTGTGTGGTCTGTGGGATTCTGTCCCATTCCTCTTGTGAGCCTAGATAAGCATGTGCACTGTTCTCTGGCCTTTGAGCCCTAAAAGCCACCTCATCTCATGTTTTTAGTGGATGTCAAGACTTTGGTGAACAATACATCCAAAGTCTTGCTATCATCTTCTCACAAGACTGCTGTTGTTGCACAAGCATTATGATGTGTACTGTCCAGGAATGTATAATTAGGGTGAGGGCAGTATATGAGATTTCAGAATTGATTGATGCAATGCCATTGCTCTTAATCATTACAAGTGGAATAACTGAGCAACTAGACACTCCTTGTCCAGATGATCGCCCTTGGACCTCTCCTTCGAGTGGTCTGAGGTACATGATTAATGTATGGTCATGCACTCCTGTGCCACACTCCGATTCTGTATAAAACCTTGATTGATGACTTCATCTCCACTGCTGGTGAAACCAGCTTCCAGCATACCAATGGTGCAAAGGCATTGTGGAGCATGTCGATACTTTTCTGTGTATTTGTGTCTTTGGTTTTCACCAGGATTGAGATTCAGTAGGTTGAATTGTCTTGTCGTCTGCCAAATCAACTCTGTCAATAGTCAGTATAATACTTGTGCAACATTCAGTCGGTCAAATATCAAGAATGACACCAAAAACGTTTAATCAGTAGCCACATTGCATATGTTTTTTCTAGAACTATAACACATGAATAGGGTATTATGGTTGTTTTGATGCTCAATTTTTCCTTCAGTATGCCTAATTGTTAAATTGAGTTTCTTTAAGATGGTGTTTTTCATTAAAAGTCATTCTATGAAATAAAATCTAGTTTTGCAGGAATTCCGGCTGAACTAAAAAGTGAGTTTTTGAGTTATTATTTTTAGGAAGGTCTATATCAAATTTATTATTAGCAGTATCCCGTTAATGTTATTTGTTTTTTCAAAAACATCTTGCACAATATATCCGCAGTATTTTCCTCTTCTTCCTGTCTTAATTAAACTACATACTGAGAACCTTATGTATCGACATGAAAAACAGCAATTCACATTGACCGTTGTCCATAACCCTGCTCAAGAATGTGCTTTAGTATTCCCGGTCGTTAAGAGAGTGATGTGCTCCCTACAGCTCCCCAGTGTGTCCACTGATTGTATTTAGCTCTCTGGTAATCATGTGACCTGTTTCGTAGGCCCTGAAGTACATTGGGAATAAGGTCCGGAGGCAGCGCATGTGGGGGGGTCCGAAGAAGACAAAAATGGAAGAAGCAAGAGAGCTGCTGGCTTCCACAATCCTGACCCATGTGCCGGTGAGTTACAGCTCCGGGTTTCAGTGCTGCTGTCAGGCTGGGTGGTGATGAAGGTGGCTTCACCAACTCTTTCACTTCTTTTCACTTGGATTCAGATCTTGGGGAATTTTAACGTAAGCTCCCAAGCAGACTTTAGACCACATTGTAAAGCCTTTGTGCTTTTTATCATACCCCCCCCCAATATCTCATGTATTAATTCCCAGAAACCCTTTTGTGTAGCAAAAATTCCTAAAAAGAAAAACCTATTATCATTATTTCGTATGGGGAAGAATTAGTCTCTTCTGGCCCCCAAAAATGTCACCCCTTCTTTGACTTATTTCACCCAAACTGATAACTGAAACTGTGGTTTGTGTTTTCTGTTAATGGAAAATGCTGCTTCCCTAGTTAGACATCAGTAAAGTCAGTACTGTACAATGTACAATAACCAATTCATTTGCTTGTTGTGTGATTTCGCACACGCTCACAGTGTGAACCTCCAGGGTCCATGTCAAGTCTAAACCACAGGCTTTCTAAGACGAGAAGTAAGAGCGCACACAGTATTAAACAACACACGAAGCAAGATGCGGTGAACTGTATCACGCACGTGAAGCGTGCACTCTCTACGAAATGAGTTGGAAGATACCTTCCTCTTCACTCTACATTTGGCAGGGGTTTCAAAATTTCTCTTCGTATCGCTTCTTCTGAGTTTCAAAGATTTCGCTATTCAACATGTGGGTAACGATTCACGTCCTTCATGGTATTGAATTTTCATAATAAGCCCTTTTGTAAGAGGTGTGGGTGTACTGTCGTCAAGTATTTATATAAAACGTCTCATCCCCAAAGGAATATGAGGCACTTAACGTGTCAGATGGGACCGATTCATCTGCCACTGAAGTGCAGAAGCCACTTGGTTGACACACAGCAGCCCCGCTGCATACTGTAGCTGAGGTGTATCGGGTACAGAAGTGAGCAGCAGCTTCACCCAGTGAATAAAAGGAGGATTGTAGGGAGGTCAGACTGTTGAGCAGCTCTCAGTTCAATTTGCTGGTGATTTACAGAGGAAATTAAAACCTGCAGCGCATTGGGATCACAACTAAACACTGTACATGAATATTATGTAAAGAAAGCAATAAAACTTATACAGGAAGTGTGCAGTAAAACTGGTTAATGTCTACTTTTCTGTATTGTTTGTATTTTCCAGGTGAAGGAATTCAACTTCCGTGCCAAGTGTATTTACCTGGCTGTGATGGTCCGCAGGGTGATTTTGGCTCAGGGGGATAACAAGGTGGATGACAGGGATTACTATGGGAACAAGCGTCTGGAGCTGGCAGGACAGGTGGGTTTCCTTGCGTCTGTATGCCCTACCCAGGGTTTGCACGAGTTTGCACCCGGTGCACTCTGCTTTCCTCCTGCCTGCTGAAGCTGATTAGGTTTGGACATGTTCTGTACATTGGCCCTGTCGGGATAGTGGTTCCCAATCTGATCAGAGCTGGACACTGGACTAAAACAGAATAAAATTAATGTCATAGGCTAAACTTTAAAGGAATTTACATTTTATGGTGCAAAATATGATTGTACTGTACTATATGGGGTGACATTTTGAACTGCAAAAAATGACACTGTAAGTGCAAAACCCACAAACTATGCTTTCCAAAAGCAGAAATAACCATAAGTGGATAACCAGGTTAAACATGCTAAAACTCTTGACAGCAGAATAGACCTGAAGTGCTTACTTGCTGTTTAATTCTGTTTTGCTGTAGTACAGAAATGAGTTTCGATCCTTCCCTTGTGATTTTCCAAAACGCATCAGATTTTACTTGTAGCTTTCAACCCAAGTCTATTAATTTTATGTTTTTAATGTCTGAGAAGTAGATCTGTGTTACGGAGTTTTGAGTGTGAGGGTTGGGCCATTTTGTTAAACCCGATACCCTGTTTTCTGTGAAGCGATTGGGTGAGATCCTGTGATCAGTGAATTACTAACTACCAAACTGGCTAGGCAGGCCAAAGAGCCTCTTCCCATTTCTAGCCTTTTTATGTTTTTAGGTAAGAATCCAAGCAAAGAAAATAATCTGTCTTTTAACTTAATTTTTTTTCTAAACTCTTTCTTTGTTCTCTGATGCTTTATCCTAAAATGTTAGCTGACTTTTCTTAAGTTGCGGACTTCTCTACTTTTAAGTACATACATACAAAACAAAGAGAAGAAAAATGGACCGTTTTTTCCCATTACACAAAAAAAAAACAATTTGAAGTAGACAGTGTTTTTGTAATTATTTGACCATGACCGTGTAAAGGAGAGAAAAACACTTTAATGCAGTGCCTTGTGCCTCACAGTTTAGATAAAAAGCCATTTGGATCACTGTCTGACTGTTTTTTCCTGCTGTTCCTAATTAATTTAAGTATGATTGACGGTGTTTAATTCTGCAGGATTAAAATATATAAAGACAAAAGGGGCCCGTTTTCACTGTCTCACAACTGGCTATAATATGCGTCTTAAAATGGCTAGCAGTTTGCTCAGTAGCTAAATGGACAGCCTTTTCAGGCACCCTCGAATCGGGTAATCCCATCACTGAGTAAAGCCTCCTCCTCGTGGGAGAAGCTGTTTGTCTCTTAAAGAGAAAAAAAGACGGATTGAAAAGCACTGTTTATTTTAATACGGAAAACAATGCAGGAACAATCTGTACTAATTTCACACCCCAAGGGGCAGGAGGGGAGGATCTGAATGCGTCTCACCTTGAGATAATAGAGCTGTAATCAGACACCAGGCCTGCTTCAGTGTGGGCCTCCTTCCATATCGTTTTATTTCTCCACTTGAGAACTGATCAGAAAGTGATGCCAATGGAGGTGTTAGCAAAACCCCGTTTTTTTTTCCTGGCTTAATCTCTCACCTGCCCCTTTGTTTTAGCCATCTATTGATGTATTCATTATTTCAGGAGCGTTTTCCTATTGTGTTGTGTTTTTTACATATTCCAAATGCAGCTCCTTTTGTCAGTGTGAGATATGGAACGCTACCAAAATCCTACACCCTGGAAAGCGGGGGATTTCCACCACATGACAAAAGAATGCCGCCTTGACTTCAGAGATTGTCTAATCCCCGCCCTGCTCTGATAATGTAATTACAGCTGCCTAAAGTCTTTTAATTTCCCAAAACCGGCTCACTTCTGAAAAGGAGACTTTGGGCACTCTCAATAGGCTTAAATGCTAAAAACCGCAATCTCAAGGCGCTCTAATTAGAATTCCCTGACATTCAACTAATTGGCGCAACTGTATTGCAGAAGCTTAATTTCTTTATTAATTTTCCTGCCGCTTATTTTGATGTATGTAAATGCTATTGATTGGGCTGTCAGGAAGCGATTTTGTGTTCGGTGGCAGGCATTTCTGGCTTGAAGTAGGCACTGGGTAAAGAGAGAAAATGAATGTTATCATTAACTTTCCATCCCTTTTTATTAAATATTTGCTTATTGCAAAAGTGTAGAGAACAAAGGGATAGAAAGCATTCAGCATTATCAAAAAGCGGTATAGTTTTAGTATTATTAGAGTGAATCAGTAACGATTGTGTATGTCTATATATATAAGTACTGTGTCAGAGGGATCAGTGCAAGGTTTCCTTTTTTCAAAGGTAAGGAGCGGTTGTAGTTCAGCTTTTTGCTGGTAAAATTTCATCTGTTATAGGTAACAGTCATCCGATGAATGATTTCCGTAATCTCATCTGCGGGAATTTACACGAAATGGACTGTTCTGACATTTCCCTTTTAGTTAAATTCATAAACAAAAGTTTGACCTAGGCTGTGGTGTGGAGGGCGTGCAATCAGGAGAGCAGGAGTAGGTATTGTGATTGAACACCACTTCTCCCTTATTTTACCTCATAAATCAACTTTAAGTATTTCCTGTTCTCATTTTAAATGAAGTTCCCCTTAGCTTCCAAGAGTGTCTTCTGGTTTGTGTCTCTCTGCGACCTCTAAATATATGTCTTCAGTCTTCTGAATTAAAATTAAAGTCTTCTAATTAAAAGATTATTCTTTTAGCCTGGTGGTAAAGAACGTTCCTTTAATCCCAGGAATGTACATGGTCAATCTTCTTTGGATTGATTACAGTATAGCAACACCCCCCCCCCCCAAAAAAAAACCCCCAACAATTTTTGACATGTAAGTTGTACACAGTATTCTAAATGTGGCCTAAAGTACATTCAACACTTTCAGCTGTGTATCTCAATATTGTTTATCCTTTTCTTGCTCCCTCCACATTGCCTAGACAGTGTAAAGAACATAAAGACCTGTTTACTCATTTTGTACTCATAGTGGACAATGAAATAGAAACACCAACGTAAAGACTCTCAATAGGGCGTTGGGCCAGTTCAGCTTGTGTGTGCCGTGGCAGAGTCCACCAGTGTCTGGAGCTCTGCGGGATGGAAGCGGTACCATTCTTCCACGAGAAAGTCTTATCAGCTCACGCCCGGTCAGTGGAGTTCCAAAATACCTGATAAATGTACAAGTTGGTGACTGAGAAGGCCATGACATATGGATAACCTCAGTGTCATATACATCTGACCACGGGACAGCCACTCTTTGCTCTGTGGGAGGGAGCCTTATTCTCTTGGAAGACACCCTCCCAAGAGGAAAGAAATGCTGCAACAAGGGAAGAAGATGATCACTCAGTAATATTAAGTACTAATAATAATGCTGATAACGTAATACTGAGTACCATTAACCTTAACCTTTAAGGAAAAGAGTGCACCCAAACCATGCCAGCAATGTGTCCCACAGCAATACGGAACCACCTGAGCCTTTCCTCTGGGTTGCTCTCTAAGCACTCCGGGCTGTAGAGATCTTCAGGTTGGCACCACATGCCCATTTGACAAGTACACGGTGAAGGGCGATTCATTGACCAGATCTCATTTGTACTCTGCTCAGTAGTCCATTGCCTGAGCTTGAAACATCAAGAAGTCTTGATCACTGAGCCAAGTGCACCACAGCAGTAACCCTTCATTCAGTCATTGAGGTCTTCTCTTACAGCCATGCTGGCCTTAATGATAGTCAGCCACGCCTTCCAGCATTTTTATACATGACTCTGAGCATGCTGGGACATTGTTTACTTAATGCATGCATGAGCCACACTTGTGTGGAAGCCCTTGTTTCAATAGACTTAATGCCTGTCTTTCCATACCTAGTCCCAAGTGTGTCCTTTTTATGGCTATATCTGTAGTTTCTACAAGATTGGTGATTCCCGTCTTATAGTTTATAAAACTAATACAGATCCTGGTGGTACTCTGATTACATCACTCTAATCGGAGTATTATTTTCTATCCATTAATCAGTTTGTAGTTCAAATACATCCATTTCCCTAAATGCATACTGCCTGCAATTTGATACAATTTACTAGGAGCTTCATCAAAAGCCTTCTGAAAATGGTTATATACCATATCATAGACTTTGTTTATATCCATTATTGGTGTGGTTCTTTGATCTCTAAAACATTAGATAAGCAAGACCTGTAAATTAGTGCTGATTATCCCTTAGTATCCTTTGGATGAGCTGATGATCCTGTAGTTCTAATTGTCTTTTCCATGACCTTACATATAATAGAAGATGACGTATTGGTCTATACATTCAATTTTATCATAGATGGGTGCTAAATTAGGAAATTTTCCCTTCGGTTAATATGAGCCCCCATTTTGAGTGACAGAAAAGTTTTGCTAATGGCCCATGAATAACATTTCTTGTTTTCTGTAGTACAATTGGTGGAGAGCTGTCAAGTCATGCAGTTTAGTCATGTTTCTGGTACCTGTAACCCTTCTGCGTTTTCTATGTTATTATTAAATACAGAACTGTCTTTAGCCAGACTGATTTCACTCTAATTTACTTTACTTGAGCTTAGAAACCATTATCCTAGTTTTCTGTAACTGGATTGTTTTTTAAATCATTTCTTAGAGTGCTTGTTTTTCCACATTTTTTTATTTATTTATGAGATAGTTGGTACACTGCTTTTTAGTCATTGATTTGCTTACTCTAGGGGTGAATTCGTCCTGTGCTATAAGCACAATATCTTCTGATTATAAAGAAAAAGGTTAGTCTAGTACTGGAAGTTTTAAACTATACAGAATTTAGTATTCTCTCAAGCAATGGCCTTCCAAGTTTATTTCAGCATACAAGGAGAATATATTTTGGTCATCTTCTGTATGGAACTACAGGTGATGGGCTGGCCAAATCAGAGACATGATAAAATACGAGGAATTTAGGTGGTTCGCTACAATAGAAATGGAGATTTCTAGACTGAATTCCAGAGGCCTCTGAAGTGAAGCACCACAACTCCTGGTACAGTTCAGCTCTTTTTTTGAATGAGAGGAACTTTACCTAACAGCATATTACTTTTACAGTTTACTGATGGTCCTCTGAAACCTCTGTCTTCACCTTGTTTTGTTTGAAAACACTCGATCAAATTGAGTTTTCTTTTCTGATATCTCTGTTATTTTTTTCCCAGTCTGTGTGTGAAAAATTAAAGTCTCCCATCATAACTACTTCTTCCTTGACCAGTCTATTCCTTATTTTCGTTGTTTCTCAATTGACATCCTAACTTGGTGGTTGGTAGCGTATTTCTAATATTAGGCTCTTTGAAAGTTTTTTTGTGTAAGTCTATCCTTTACAAAATCCAAGATTTAGCTGGGTTTTCCTGAGCTTAAATGCTCAATTGCAGTATAGTGTTGCAGTTCCTCTTCCTTTTTCAGCTTTGTTGTCTCTTCAGAATGTCAGTTGTCCACCGATGTTGCACTCATCATCATGTTTCAGTTCTCAGCTGCTATCTGCACCGTTTGCACCTTGGCTTAGGATGTAAGTCACTTTGAATAAAAGTGTCAACCAGATGAATAAATTCAAGTAGGGAGCTGCATCAGCATGCATAGGCTGCAAAGGAGCAAGTAAAAGATTCTTCCACACTGAAAACGAAAAGGAAAGATGGAACGTTTCGACTGTGAAACCTTCTTGAGACGTCAGATGAAGTTGGACAAATCATTACTATGTAATTTTACTCCTGTTAATGCAGTAGGTTCTATGACTTGTATTTGTTTCTTATAGATACAATTTATTAATGATATCATATAATCATTTAATCATACAATATTTTTTCCCCTTGGTTTCTCATTGGGTCTCAACTCCTTGTCCATCTCCCTTGCATATTTCCCCTTCCATTCTTTTTTAAATGGTTTTAAGTTTCCCTGTGGCTTTGTGCTTCTACCTGACTGGTGTTATACTTTAGATGATTAACATATAGCTTTATTTTCATTTTGTGTTGGGGAATTTTGTCATCTGCAAGATATATTTACTTTCTTTACAAGAAAAGGCATGCATCTGTGCATCTTTGCAGCTCCTGTCCCTTTTGTTTGAAGACTTGTTCAAGAAGTTTAACTCTGAGCTGAAGAAGATTTCAGACCAGATCATCCCAAAGCAGAGAGCGGCACAGTTTGATGTGGTGAAGCACATGCGACAGGACCAGATCACCAATGGCCTGGTTAACGCCATCTCCACCGTGAGTTCCTTCACTGTGTCATGCAGCAAAGCACTGCCTGACAAGGATCAGACTGTTCTTTTGGATTTGGTGACAGATCCCTGGAGCCCTGCAGGACACATGGGGTCAGCACACGACAAGCATCACAAGCAGTCTTAAAGGCAAACAATTTGGGTTGTGTTCCTATAAGGGGAAACGGACCACTTACAGTGGTTATTGACAGATGCTATCAGCAGTACCATGGCCCTGTGGAGGAAACATCAGTTATCATACTTCCAGACTCCATTTACCTCCACAGAAAGCCATACCGCTTAGGGAATCATTTAAGTAAATGGAAATACTAGCATAATCTCCTCTTATGAAGATTCAGGGTGACTGATTTATGGGTTTTAAATAGATCTTAATTGACGTTGGACCATAATGGACAGCATTATATATGTACATGCATATAGCCTGACACTTTCCATTTCTGCTTTTTTTTTTTTGTTGTTTCGGCAGGGTAACTGGTCGCTGAAGAGGTTCAAGATGGATCGTCAGGGAGTTACCCAGGTGCTGTCGCGGTTGTCCTACATCTCGGCGCTGGGCATGATGACCAGGATCTCCTCGCAGTTTGAGAAGACCAGGAAGGTCAGCGGCCCTCGCTCCCTGCAGCCATCGCAGTGGGGGATGCTGTGTCCCTCGGACACCCCTGAAGGAGAGGTAACGACCTCAAAGGGCCGCAGCAAATGAAAATGATTAAAGGACGAATGTTTAATCTTGACAACTGCTTGCCTGTTTCTGGATTTGCATTCAAGTAGTTAAATGGTTGTGGTGTGCTTATCTTTTAAGTGAAATGGTAACTGTTAAGTAACCATCAGTTATTTTCTGGTTCTTAGGCCTGCGGTCTGGTTAAAAACCTGGCCTTGATGACGCACATCACAACAGACATGGAAGATGGGCCAATTATCAAATTAGCCTTTAACCTCGGAGTGGAAGATGTAAACCTGCTGTGTGGAGAAGAACTGTCTTACCCCAGTGTGTTCCTAGTCTTCCTCAATGGTAATGTCCATTGACCAGATCATGTTTATTACACATCTCTTAATGAGTCCCACTGTAAAGCATTAATGGAGCTTGAAGAAGAAAATTATCTAGCCGGTCTTCAAGGAAAAGCTGTAAACTGTTCACTGTTCCTAAATGAAAGATCGCACAGCCCAGATTAGAATAGTTCTGACTTAGGCAGCAAAAATATTTTCAAGTGCTGTTATATTAACTGAGAGCTGTTAACTCTCTTCAAAGCACTTAATGTTTAACATACAGCATGTCTGTTATTTGGCAAAGCTATACTAAAAACCTAAAAATGATTCATGGGCAAGGTAAGGTGTGTTCCATAAAATCACATGTGTGTGTCCATTTTAAAGACAAGTGAGTCGCACCAGGTTTTACTAAGTGATTTTGAAGTGGTAAATTTTAAAAAAATGTTTTACTCTTAAAATCGGTTTAGTAGATTTATTTTTACCCCTTATTTTGAAAATTGAATCAGTGCTTTGAAGATGTTAATTGAGAAACTGTGCACTAGGTGTAGATGTGTCAGACCTGCTTTTCAGTATCTGTCAAGCTTCACACTGATCTTTCCTTGTCCTTAAATTCCCACATTTAGACCATGAGACCGCCAATTGGAACAAATGTTTTTCGGGTTGACTCTCAGGGATATTTTTTCTTAGCTTAAACTTTTTCCATAGGTATTTGGTATTTTTTATTTGTTCACCTTCATTTAAACGTTGCCTGCTAACATCTGTTTGCTGTCTCTTTTTGTCGATTTATTCATTCTAGTTAAGTGAGATATAACATCAACCACTTTGTTCCTTGCACAGAAAATAAAAAATCAGCATTTTGGGGAAAATCCCCTTAGTTGTACAAATTATTGTTAAGGAATGTGTTTTGGATCCTTATAGATTAATGCAAACCACAAAACCTTTTTGTTGGCAATTGTAAGTGGTAAGATTTTGTTTCAATTTTTCCAAAGTTGGTACTTTTCAACAACCAGATCTCCCTGTTATAGGTAACATCCTGGGAGTAATCAGAGATCACCAGAAGCTGGTGAATACCTTCCGCTTGATGAGGCGTGCTGGGTTCATTAACGAGTTCGTGTCCATCTCCACAAACCTGACTGACCGTTGCGTCTACATCTCTTCCGACGGGGGACGGCTGTGCAGGTGAGGACAGCCGAGGAGAGGGACTGGTTCAGGAATCTTTGCACCCTCTGCTGCCCCAGAGAATCTGAACGAAAAAGCAGTTTCTCAGTAAACTAGAAGACGAAAATTCCAGTTGATGCATCTTCTCCACTGTAAAGGCACATCTGAAGAAACGTTACTGCTGTTTTGTTTTTGTGGCCGCGTGCCTCGTTGGGTAAGAGCAGGCCCTTTCTCTCCTGCTTTGTGTAAACAGTCCTCAGGGCGTTAAAGGAAGACTGTCCCTTTCAGGGTGGGTGCATTGTCCCCCATAATGAGTGATGCACGTTTCCGTAGCAAGTTGACAAGACTCGGTTTCCAATTATTCCTGCGCAGGGCATTGTTCAGGTGTGCAGCCAGAGCTGTTAAGAGGTGCTCATTAGTCCCTGAACAATCAGCCGGACTTGCTCAGCTTGGGGCGGCCAAGTGTCGTGTGTTTGTTCCCTGCACTCTCCCCGAGCTGCTCTTGATGTCTGCTTCCTGCATGCCGCCCTTTGTGATCCCGTTTCCTCTTGGGGACAGTAAGTGGTGCGTGCTGGGATGCGGGATCACCATGATAATGGGGCGAGAACGCCCTCCCCTCCACGTTGGCCGTTCGTGTTCTGAAGTTTCCAACAACCGACGGGTTGTTGGCGTTTATCTGGCTGACCCTTTTGCCCAGACTGGCTGGCGTTTGTACTCGCTCATGCAGCTGGAGGTGTTTACTGGAGTGATACCGAGTGAAGCGCTTCAGCTAAGGATACAGCACCTGGGGTTTGAACCTGCAACCTGCCAGATACGGGTCCCGGGCCCTGCCCACTAGTCCCACGCAGGGCAGCGCCCCCCACTATACCTGATCACTAGGGAAGGGTTAGCTGAAGGGCATTTCACACAACGCTTGTTCGTTTTTTAACAGCTGGTTCAGACTGTACTTGATCTGGTGTGCGCTGTATCTCCATCGTCTCATTCTTTTTTGTGTGTTTTGCCCTTACCAGGCCCTACATCATTGTGAAGAAAGGAATGCCTGCTGTGAAAAACAAACACATCGAAGAGCTAGCCCAAGGATACAGGTAGAAACCCATTCACGCTTCCTCAGACGTTGAAAAGGCTCTCCTGATGCACTCAGTTTGTATCCTTTTATTGTTTTTTGCTTGTTCCATTATCAATGGCTATTTTAGCACCAGAAAACATGAGTGTAATAACATTGTATTTGACGGATAATATACTATACCTTACAGAATGTGATTTTCTGTTGGTATACTGTTGATATTGAACATGAGTGTAATTTGCTTTGTTTCAATGTTACAACACCTCTCATTTCTTCCTGGAAGTTGTTGTGCTAATTGAATAGTATACAACACACCTTTAAAAACTGAAACAAATTATGTTCAATATAACCTCGTATTTTAAAGTCAACATTTTTGTGGGTTGTCAAACAGGAATTTTGAAGACTTTCTTCACGAGAGCTTGGTGGAGTATCTTGATGTGAATGAGGAGAATGACTGCAGCATAGCACTTTATGAACATATGATCAACAAGTGAGTATTTTACATGAAAACCAGAATTGGTCCTGTTTTCTGTGTATGGTCTTTGTTTTGTCAGTGATGTCACTGATATTATTATGGATTCAGTATTTTTTCTTGTGAAATGAAACATGCAGCCATGCACATTCTTACTTAGGTGCAGGTTTCTGACACCCCTGTGATCAGATCTGATTGAGATTATTTAAGAGTATGTTGTTGCCTTTCAAAGCGATTGTGTTGTACATTCACCCCATGCTGGGTGTGTTGATTTCATTTTTATGTGTTTAATTTTAGAACCTTCTGTTTTTCAATGTTACTTTTTTTCCTTAGTAGGATTTCACATCTCTTCTTATCAGGTATAAGCAAAGTCAGTAATTTTTTTCAAATTCTTCCAAATGCATCACCACCATGTACTGAAATATGTGAGTTTTTATGGTCTGTTTGAAAGAATAAATTTTTATAATCACTGTGAAATTCATCACTTAGTTTGTGCTTCAAGTCAAAGTTCCTCTTAAATTTAGATCTGAATCTGCATGCATTCAGATCCATAAGCGGCAGGAAGGATTGTTGTTCTTATGTAGTATTTTAGATACCATTTCCCTGATATTCAAATCATGTTTTCTGTACTATTAACAATTATCCTTATCAGGGTTTGTGCTGGTTTGTTTTTTTTACTAGCACGATTAATAGTACTTGTACCTCTTTTTCTTTCCCAGAGATACCACACATCTGGAAATTGAGCCCTTCACCCTCCTGGGAGTGTGTGCAGGTCTTATTCCATACCCCCATCATAATCAGTCCCCCAGAAACACATACCAGTGTGCTATGGGGAAGCAAGCTATGGGTGAGACTGGTTTTAGAACCTTTTTCGTTTTTGTTTAATCCATTTGTCCTTCACTCAGAAGACTGTAAAAAAAAAAAAAAACGGTTTTGCTCCACCTGGCCAAGCAAGGTGAATGTATGGTTACAGAAGTGTGTTTTAGCCCTCATTTCCTGGTCGAGCAGGGCCCCGATTGTTAAACATGGGCAACAGGCTGCCGAAGCTCTCTTTTGAAGATGGGTGCCCTGAAGAAGCATCCTTTCACAAACGGTGTGTAAAGCAGGATTGACCGTATTCATGGTGCTCAGTTTGTTGCCACACACACACAGGGCAGCAGCAGCGTCCGTGTGTGCAGACTGGGTATCAGCCCCAGGAACTGCGCAGGCTTCTTTTGTAGTTGTGTGTGCGAAGGCCTATTTGTGTTTCCCCCCTCTTTTTTTTTTTTTTTGGAGTGTCATTAGCAATTCATTGTCCGCGTTTTCAGAGGTCAGTGTATTCAGCTGCATAGACTGGGAATTTAGACAGAGAGTTCCCTGGAAACCAGCCTCCCCACGTCACAGCTAACATTCCCAAGAGGGTATCGCCCTCATTCCAGCAACATGAAGCGACTGGGACTACGTTCGTCCCGTTTTTGTGTAGGCAGGGCTGCACGTTTGCGAACCTGGCTATTGCTGGGGCACTATTTTCGTAATCTGATTGCAAAGCAATAACAGCAGACCAATGTCACAGCCTTTAGGAACTGAAGCTGTCTGACTGAATATTTTAGATGCCCTGACATAAGCTACTTCCCAGGAGTCCTAAAAACCTACACTGAACAAAATATTATAATGCATTTATCAAGTTCTGTCCAAAGTTTTTTCTGTCCATCACCTCCTTTTTTGAAGAATGACTTGTATTGATATTGATATCCTCCGTTCATTCCCGAGGATCTCAAAGCTGTGAGGTTGTGACAGGCAGCTGCTGTTTTTGAAGGTACAACACCACCCAATTTGAAATGACATTTCTAAACAAGTAATCAAGATTTAAAGATTCCGTTTGGCAGTTGCCCTTATTCTTTGTTTTTCGTGCTTTTATTTCAATTTTGATTTCTGTATATATTTTGCTTGCATTTATTTGTAGTGATGGGCTGCTCTCTTGGATAGTGTTATGCTGTAATAAGGACCCAGTGGGTCCATACTGTACCTGTATTTAATGCAGTTGCTCTTCTGTCCTGGTTGAGCAATCCCTGCCTTGCACTCTGGGGCTTCTGCCAGTCTTGACTGTCCTGCTGGACCAGACTGCAGGGTAGTTTTGTCACATGGGAGTAATATCCTCTGGGAGCTGAGATGGGTCTGGCTTACTGACTGTGATAAGGAGCCTGCTTGGCATTTTCCAAATCATGCACGAGTTGCCAGGCAGTTAAAGAGCACTTGTGCCACGACTGTGGTGCATAGTTACTTCACTGAAGTGGTTTCGTTGTTACGTTTGACATATGAAAGGGGAGGAGTTCCACACAAAGAAAGTGTTGTTGTGAATTTTTTTTCTCCCGCATGCTTTGCCATTCATCACATCAGTTTTTTACCTTCTTTTTTTTTTTGGACAGAAATGCTTTTTTCTGTGATATGCAGTTTGAAAAATTTTTGGGGGGCTTCTAAATCAGCAATCAAAATTACATTTTAAACTATTATAAGGATAAACTAGAATGGAGCGAGTGGCAATATTATGATGCTCTGATGCTCTCCAAACACGATTTAACAAAAAGTGGGACAGTGTACAGTTTCTGTTACTCTGTAAACAATTCTTTGGCTCTCAGACAAGCACTAGTTCACTCATCTTGACTTCCATGACACCCTCTCTCAGCACGCCAGTTTCTTTGAGAATCCCTGGGGTGTTTTCTGGCATGGGAATTAAGTAGTGGCATTGAGTTCTTTAAAATAGAAGTTATTATCTCTGGGTATCCATTCTGTGTCAAACACTGATGGCTGTGCTATTTAAAAAAGTGCCTGCGTGTGTTATTAAAAATAATCACTTCATAGTGTTTATTCCTTTTGTGTGAGGAAAGCGATTTAGTAATTACCTAATTGAGTAATAAGCTGTCTCGTTATAAATTGTATCATTCATTTTCCTCAGGAACAATTGGCTACAACCAGAGGAACAGGATCGATACACTCATGTACCTCCTGGCCTATCCGCAGAAGCCCATGGTGAAGACTAAAACCATCGAGCTGATTGATTTTGAGAAACTGCCTGCGGGACAGAACGCAACAGTGGCAGTGATGAGCTACAGTGGCTACGACATTGAGGACGCCCTCGTCTTAAACAAGGCCTCTTTGGACAGAGGTGAGAAACGCACCCGGTTCAGATTCCGTTAGGGCCGTTGACGCAGGGAAAGATTTTTGAAAGGGACAATTGCAGTCATTTGCTGGGGCACGTAGCTTACAAATTCCCAAATGCCGTTTTGAACAAATTTTTCAGCTTGTTTCCTCCCCTTTTGTTCCTGTCGATTTTCAGGCTTTGGAAGATGCCTGGTGTACAAAAACGCAAAGTGTACTCTGAAGAGGTACACCAACCAGACCTTTGATAAGGTCATGGGACCAATGTTGGACGCAGCTACAAGAAAACCCATCTGGAGACATGAGATTCTCGATGCTGATGGCATCTGCTCCCCAGGTCGGTGTGGGTGAAGCAGTGACTACAGAAGTCAAATACGTCTATACAGGAGAGGAACGACTGAGCAGTTCACAGTTATCAGTCTCATTAAACATCCTTCCTCCTGTCTTTGATTTAGAGAAGCCAGGACTTTTGTTGGATTAACGTCAGAAATGCCCTTTATATATTGTCTATGACTGGCGTCGTGAGTAACGTGTGAGATGCCGACTTTGAGCAGGGTTTTGAAAAACGAACTAAAAATGTTTTTTGCCCCTTGGGTAGCAAGATGAGTTCAGGTTTGTCAATTCTACAGCTTATTTAAAGGCTGCCGTTCATTTTGTATCAGTAAATCCTAAAACCTAGAATAGGAGGCATTTCCTTTCACAATGGGTTGTGGAAGTATGGAACAAGTTCCCAGCCATGTCATTAGAGCTGCTAATTTTGCGGTCAGGAAAATGGATAGTTTTCTTGGATCAATTAGCTAGTAAATACGAAAAACAGGCTAGACAGGCCACCTGGCCTCCTCTTGTTCGTAACCATCCTTATGCCCTTTATTCCTGTTGAATCCTGCACATTTCCCCTGCAGGGGAGAAGGTGGAGAACAAGCAAGTGCTGGTGAACAAGTCCATGCCTACCATTACCCAGACTCCACTGGAGGGCTCAACCCAGCCCCAGCAGCCACAGTTCAGGGATGTGCCCGTCACGTACGTTTGTACCCCAAATCTGCCAGCTGATTTTATGAACATTGCTTTTTTTTACTTTTTCCACTTCCTGTTCTTGTCCACTATAAATAGCTCACCGTTTGCCTTGTGAAGCTTTTCCCCACTGTACGCTGCAAGGCCAACGCTAAGCTTACGGGCTCCTCTCCTTCTGTCAGGTACAAAGGCTCCACCGACTCCTACATTGAAAAAGTGATGATTTCATCCAACGCCGACGATGCCTTCTTGATCAAAATTCTCCTGCGACAGACCAGAAGACCTGAAATTGGAGATAAATTCAGCAGTCGTCACGGCCAGAAAGGTAGTTTTATCCAAGGTGCTGCTCGGAGGCGGTTTCGGTTTGGAGCTCAGACTGCTGAAACCAGGCTAATAGTTCAAATCAGTTCAGTAGCTATGGGCTTTAATTCCTAGTTTTTCTGTTTATCTCAGATTTCATGTGGGATGTTTTATAGGTATTTGATAACTTTTCACATGTGCAAACACATTCCATCTTTCCTGATGTAGTTGTCACATCATACTGAAATCAGATATTCCCCGTGCTGTAAGATTATAATGCTGCATAGCTTCTCACCCCAAGACTTAATCAACACACTGGTGGGCTCACAATTAAAGCTCAACTGCCCGACTAAATTACCATGTGGCTCTATAACTATTTTTTACCCGTAATTCAAGGAATAGACACCGACATGAAATGAAAAACCTGACTCTTTAACCCCTATTTACATATTTAAATACAGAAGGAAAGCTGTTTTGCATTTTATGGTATGCTATAGGCTGAAGCAAAATTTGTTAGTGGTTATATAGCTGTGTAAACCCTGTGGATTGTGAGATGCTTTAAGGATTCTGCAGTCTGTGTGTTTAGTCAAGTTCTTATGCTGATTGTTTTACAATAGCCGCTCTCACGAACATTCTGGGGCTGTTTTTCAATTAATCAGTTCTTTGTGTGCTCCAGACTATGCAAATTTATTACATCTAAGTATGCCACAGTCCCTGGGAAAGCTGTGTGCAACCCTCATTGTCTTTCAGTGCCTCCCAAAAGTCTAAGTGATGTTTTAATCAGAAAGCTAACTGGCACTGTGCATTAATCACTTGCTTAACTAAACGAGGTCAGAAAATTGCCATTAGTCACAAGCCTTAAGAACTTTTGCATGCGTTATTGTGGAGGTGTGTGTTCAAAACTGTGACGCAAAGTGGCATAAAATGGGAGTTCACCGTTTATTTTTAGATATAGTTTGTCTGAAATTAAGTTAAGTCATACTTAAAATGGAAGGACTGCGATAGTTGCTGGACAGCCTGTGTCCTGTCCTGCTTCTGGAAAGAAACATTACTGTCCCATTGTGAAGAAATTAAGAATATTGCTGCTAATTCTTATCTCTCTAACCTAGGTTTTCCTCTGTTTCAGTATTTATATGATGGAATGAAAATATTCCAGACTTTGCTGGACTTAATTTGCACAGTTCACGTTATTCCAGAGGATCACACTGAGAGCTGAGCTTGAGTGACACCTAGAAGAGGCCAGTAGGGTCGGCGTCTGGCCCTTCTTGGTACGACAGGGGACGTCTCCAGCTTTAGATTGTGTGTCTCATGTTCCCCTGACTAGCAGTGTGGAGAATCTCGTGGTGCCGGTTGAGAGTTAGTTGACTGTAAGCATGGCTCTGGAGGATAGAAGGGCATAAACTGATGGAAGGCAGCAGTGCATCAGAAGTGTATTTCTAATAGAATTCATTGATTGAGGGTGTATAGATTTTAAGTAGCTCATTATCTTTGAAACCCAAATAGATGTTTAAAAGTTTTTTTTTTGTGTTCTTTACTTACCCAGTGTCACCATTACCCTGCAGCTTGCGGTAATGAATGAATGAATTTCACGTAATGTTTGGTGGCTTGCTTTAGTGCATGGTAAAATAAAAAAATAACTTGTGGGTCTTACCTATCATTTATACGTTCAGTTTAGGATTTCATAGTGGTGTGACATACTGTGCCCCCAGTGAATAATTAAATGCTTTTGGTATTAACACTCATATTTTACTTTTCCTAATGCCACTCCACATGTAAAAGTGATAACATTGTTCTTATGTTTGCACAGAACAGTTGCGAATGATAGTACATACAAGTGCCATACATTCCTTCCTGTGCACCAGTAACTTTTTAATACTCTTCCTGAGGAAGGAGGTAATTTGGTACTAAATTGTAAATTATTATGCTGAGCATAACCAAAATTCTTTATTGGAAATCTACATTTATAACCACGTTTGTGGTATTAGCTTTGTAGTTGTAAAGAAGATTTTTCAGTGTGGGTACAGAGCTGCGCTGGAGATGCGTGTCAAAGTTGGTTGAACTAATTCTGTCGTACCTTGCAGGTTGTAATGGGAGGTAATGACCACACGGGCTGTTGTCTTGATGTGGCTTCACTGCCCAGGAAGGCTTTGCGGCAGAATGTGGACTACGACTGAGTACAGTTCTGCATCTGAGCTGGCAGGTTCAGGCGTTATTAAAAAGAAAGGTTTTTCCTATCACTTGTCACTCGTGTGTTCAGCTAGTTTTACAGGGTTTTTGTGTAGCGTTTATTAAACTCTCTCAGCTATGACTAGTCTGGTAAGCACACTCAGCAGAGCAGAATAAGTTAATTATTTACTTGTGTCACTGGCTTCCCCTCTGTCTGATCAACACAGCTGTGTTGGATGTGTGGTGGCTTGTGGGGGTTCCATTGTCTCCCCAGTCGGCGCAGCGCGGAGCTGGCTGTGATGGAGAGCTCAGGCTCTTCTCTGTTGTTCCGCCTTTCCCTGCCGATTTCATGGCTCTTTTATCATTCGCTTTCTCACAAAACAAACAACACAGTGGATGTCTGCTATGGGAACCTTTTTTTTTATCCTTCATAAAAGGAGACTGTCCGATTGACGGTTGGCATTCCCCCCCCCCTCCTCCCTCCTCTTCACACTCTGAAAATCTTGGATCGGCCAAGTTGACTGTATTTTTTTTTTAGCATTTGAAAAACCAGCCAAAAATCTCATTATGTTCCTCTGTTTTACAGTCCATTTTTATTGCGTTTCCTTTTGTTAACTGGCTAAACAAAAAGCTATAAAGTAATTCTTTTTTAAACTGGGAAGTGTTTTAAAAGACAGAGAATTATCGTCATCCGTTGTTTATGTCGCACATCCCTGTGCTGGTCTGAGGCCCCTCCTGTGAAGATAACTGATCACTGCTTCTTGTTTTAAGGCAAAACTCTCACCCTCTTTCCGGAGACGCAGGAAGCCTGCTCTGTAAAGCATTGATATTTAAACAACAGTTTGAAGTGCATATTTAAGATAAAACACAAACTCGTGTTCATGTCAGTCTCTACATGTAATGATATGGAAATTCTTGACCCATTAAAAGTGTTTCATGGAAGAGGAATAACTGAGTAAACCTCTGTATATTCTGGGCCTTGAAGAGCTCATTCAGAATGTAGAGTCGGTCCTCAGATTTATTTTCCTAAGCAGTTGTGCACTAAGCTGTCAGCGACAAAGAAAAGACATGAAATTGTTATCCCACTTTCACTTTCACAGCTAAAACCTTTCGTAAACTTCCTGCTCATCCTTTTTTACTTGCAAATTGTCTTAATGTGTTTGTTCAGGTTTAAGCTTGCAATAAAGTGACTTCGGCAAACATTTGTGCTAACACTTGAACATTTGGACTCCTGTAACTGCAGAAGATCTCTTCAGGCTCTTTTAGTATACTATTATTTTATTGTGATAAAAATGTTATTTTGTAATCTACTAAAAGATCAGAAGATCAGTTTAGTATACTGTGTTACCACTGCACATTATTAGAATATATTTTCTTGGATAAAGTCTTTGTTGGTATAGAAAATTTAAATGATCAAGTTATTTCATTTTAACTATGTCTAACTAGTCAGGTAAAAAAATAAGATGCATTTTGCATAATTTCATTTTAAAATATTTTCTACCATGCATTTGCATTATTGCAAAACATAAGAGATTAGAATTTGTAAGGGACATAGTTTTTAAGCATTTTTTAGCATTAAAAATTATTAACAGAAGTAGTTACAAGTAATAAGTTTACAGAGCATAAAGTGTACATAACTTAGAATGTAAGATACTTAAATCTTAAGAAAATATTCCAGACTGGTTATCACTCATAGATAATTTACTTATGCAAAGAATATTTTAATTTGTAATTTGTTACAACAAAGAACCTATAAGACATTTTGTCTGCAGTTAAGTGATATCCTGAACTTGTAAAATCCTGATTTTACAGACTAGATATTTTTTTGTTTTAGATCTCAAAGCAGTTTTGGTCAGGTGTATCATCCCTTCTAAGACCTTGTGCTAGTCATTGCAGATGTGCAGCAGTGTTGTAGCCAGCACCTTTTAAGGCCAGACCTTAGTCATTATGATGGTGGTGGAAGCACCACCACAACTTCTGACTGCAGCAGGGAAGAGCTCCATGACCACGGTCTCCTGCATTGACATCGTGAAGGCAAAAAGAAATCCCTTATTGTAGCCAGCAGCCATATCACCCTGCAACTCACAACTGGCAACCCACTGAAGCTAAGCAGGTGTGAGCCTGGTCAGTACCTGGATGGGAGACCTCCTGGGAAAAACTAAGGTTGCTGCTGGAAGAGGTGTTAGTGGGGCCAGCAGGGGGCGCTCACCCTGTGGTCCATGTGGGTCCTAATGCCCCAGTATAGTGACGGGGACACTATACTGTAAACAGGCGCCGTCCTTCGGATGAGACGTAAAACCGAGGTCCTGACTCTCTGTGGTCATTAAAAATCCCAGGGCTCTTCTCGAAAAGACTAGGGGTGTACCCCGGTGTCCTGGCCAAATTTCCAATTGGCCCTTACTAATCATGGCCTCCTAATAATCCCCCTCTATGAATTGGCTACATTGCTCTGCTCTCCTCCCCACTGATAGCTGATGTGTGGTGAGCGTTCTGGGGCACTATGGCTGGATGCCCCAGGTGGATGCTGCACATTGGTGGTGGTGGAGGGGAGTCCCCATTACCTGTAAAGCGCTTTGAGTGGAGTGTCCAGAAAAGCGCTATATAAGTGTAAGCAATTATTATTATTATTATTATTATTGGAATCCCAATTATAGTCCCAGTTCCACAAGAGTCCCCTTTAAATGATAAAAGAATCAGTTCTTCCTCGTAGACCCTGTACACGAGACAAAAACAAAAGAAATGCATATGTTTAGTCATTTTTTTTGGTGTAATACGCCAGTGTTGTCCGATGTTTTTTTTTAAACCAAACACTTCTTGCACAGGTGTGTGTGGCTTGATTGTTCCCCAAGAAGACATGCCTTTCTGCGATTCGGGAATCTGTCCTGACATCATCATGAATCCTCACGGATACCCGTCCCGTATGACGGTAAGGTCTTCTCCAGTCTTTTGACTTGACAAGGATGCGCGGTGGGATGGAAAGTTCTATATCCCAGGTGGGGGTCTGATTTTATACCTCCCCCTCACAAGACAGATGCCCTGCACTTCTCCCTGAGGTCTTCAGTGTGCCACACATTCTGGTTAAGAGGCAAGAGAAGAGAGATAGACAGGCAATTCTGTAATGGGTAGCGTCAAACATTAAAATAAACAGAAACAAAGCCAAAATAAAATCCAAAACAGTTATTAATGTCAAAGGGGGCCGTGCCGTTAGCACTAAAATAGAGCTTCACCTTGAGAATCTGCAGTATATGGGCTTCAATGTTGTATCTTGTATATGATGTTCCACTATAATTTTATCTGCTTTTTATTATAATGTTATTATGTTGTGTGTCTTTCTGGCTTCTGTCATGTCCATAATAAAATGGATGAAAGTTCATTCGTATTCTATTCCCAGGTCGGGAAACTCATTGAGCTCCTGGCAGGGAAAGCTGGAGTCCTGGATGGTCGATTCCATTACGGCACAGCCTTTGGTGGCAGTAAAGTAAAGGATGTCTGTGAGGACCTTATCCGCTATGGCTATAACTATTTGGGAAAAGATTATGTGACATCTGGCATCACTGGGTAAGGAGCAGAATGTTTTTTCCTTCTCTACGGAGTGTCCAGAAAATTAGAGCGAAGCACAGACCGCTGTCTTTATCCATGCTACCACAGGGGTGCCCTCTTATACCCAGTCCTTGGTCCATAGCGCTGTGGGACAGGTTGTCATCATGGTACATATGAGATTCTGTGTATCAGAAATTTCACAAGCAGATGATTTAATAATTCATTGGAGTACTGTAATTTTCCATGCAGCGCATAGAGAGAAAGAGTAATGGATCATTCTTGGTGGAAATTGATTATTGACAGTGTCCAAGTTCAAAGTGGGTACCATATATGATGATAAAGCTCACACAGTAATATTTCTGTATAGCAAACTTGTATTTAAATACAATGTGAAATATGCAGGTGCACTTCTACAAATCTTGTTTCCTTAATGGTAATGCAGGGTTGAGAACTAACAAGCCTATATTTTTTTTCTGGTTTCCCTCAGAGAGCCTCTGGAAGCATATATTTACTTCGGTCCAGTTTACTACCAGAAGCTGAAGCACATGGTTCTGGACAAGATGCACGCCAGGGCCCGGGGTCCAAGAGCAGTTCTTACCAGGTAAAGGTGCAAAGGGGTAGATGTTTGGGAGCGCAGACAGGCAGCTGCTTGGCCTGCTCTGCTGGGGTGTGGCCAGTCGTCCATTGCCTGTCCGTTTTGTCTGCGCAGGCAGCCCACGGAAGGGCGTTCCAGAGATGGTGGCTTGCGTCTGGGAGAGATGGAGCGAGACTGCCTGATTGGGTACGGAGCCAGCATGCTCCTTCTGGAAAGGCTGATGATATCCAGTGATGCTTTCGAAGTTGACGTCTGTGGCCAGTGTGGATTGCTCGGCTATTCTGGGTGGTAGGTGTCCATATTGATGCTTTTTCTGTTAGGGGTACATTTTTCTCATTCTCCGTCTCCCTATGGGGTAAAGATCCTGGAGAGCATGTCCTAGTTGTGTATAGTACTATAATGCTTTTAGTTTTCATGCTTCAAAGAATTTTTATTTGTCAAAGTCTTCAGAAGTCAACCGCCAATTTAGTGCAAGGGAATTCTTAAATTCTTCCGTGCATCTAAGAACATAAAAAGGTTACAAATGAGAGAAGGTCGTTTGGCCTATCTGGCCCAACAGAAGTTGTTGAAAGCAACCAGGGTTATCGACGTCAACCACTTGAAAGACAAGTTACTTCTGAATTATTTTACCCCCTAAGTGTTAGAGGTATTCAGTGTTTATATTCACGTATTACAGCATCCGTTGCAATCATCGAAATCCTTTTAGCACAATCCTCTCAAAACCTCTCTCCTTAAAACGTTAAGTTTCCGCTGTCATCGCAATGAACAGAACAAGCGTGTCCCTGGAACAGGCGAGACGGATGCGCCCGTGTGAGTTTCTCAGCCTGCCAGGTAATGCACCCTTGTGTTCCCGTGACAGGTGTCATTACTGCAAGTCTTCGTGCCACGTGTCCTCTCTCCGCATCCCGTACGCCTGCAAGCTGCTCTTCCAGGAGCTTCAGTCCATGAACATTGTGCCACGGCTGAAGCTGTCCCCTTACAACGAGTGAGACCGGGAGTCACTGAGCCCGGAACAGCGGCAGGAAAACTCGGAGCTCGCGGAGCGTAACCCCGTTCAAACCTTCCCGAGCACGTCGATCGTCGTCGTCGTCAGCTCGCCCGTCGTGATTTTTTTGGTTCATTTCCTGAAACGTAGGTCAATGAGACTTACTCTGAAAACCGGACTGGAAGTAGTTCTGTGGCTGATGGAGATATTTCTAAAAATGTGGTTGGGGAGGGTAGGACCGTGCAGTTACGGATTTGCAAGAGCAGGGCCACCTCTCCTGTTGTCTTATTGGTGATCGTGCGGTACGACGGTGAAATACTAACTTTGCTGGTCACGGTGTATTGCGGTTCTTGCTTTGCCTTGACTTTCATGTCAAACTAGAGTACAGTAAGCGAAGACTGAAAACTGGAGAATGACTGTATGCTAAGGGAATTAAACACACCTCATCCTGACGTTGGAGAGTGAAGATTACTGTAATACAGTAAGCAGCTGTATATTACTACGTATCTTAAAAAAATGATATGAAACTACCGCAAGATGAAAATGTAAAAACTGTGGTATTATTGTTTTTTACCTTTTCATTTGTGTATAGTTAAAATCATTGCAGAATTTACTTTTGTCAAAAGAAATGCTTATTGTGAACTGATGCTATCACAGCATCTTAACATAAGGAAGGTTAGGTTTTTTTATTTTTTAAATTGTCAGCACAATTAAGTTCAGGGTTGCATCGTGAGTGACTGGGCAGACTTTGGACAGCTGGGACAGCTGGGATAATTTATTTTTGTGATATAAACTTTGGATGAATGATGAGAAATAAAACATTTCTCAATATATCTACAAATAAAAGTGTTAAGTTTTTTTTTCTGCACCAAATAGCTTTATGTATTTCTTTATGAAATGGTAACTAAATTTGTTTATCATTTTCTGTTTTTGTGTTTACAGTGAATAAAAGTTACTTATAACCATATTGTAGTGAAACAGTTGTCTGCTGATTGTATGGCGTTTGCTGCACAGTTTTATTTTAATGAAATCAGTTTGATTCTTTCTGGTTGATATTCACATCTTATTCAAAGCCTGATTTCCAGATGTTTGGGGCAGTTGAAGGCATCGAGCATCTTCTCTGCTATGAAATGACAGTAGAAGGTTGAATCTAACTGGTCAGAGTTTAATTACAGTATATAAAATAGTTCTGCTTTTAAAAAAGGCTTAAGAGTTTGTAGGTATAGAATATGCAGATGTTTGATTATTGCCTATGCCTAATAATTGAAATGTATATTGAAATACTGAGATTATGCCATCGGGAAATTGGCAGGAAGCAGCTGGAAAGTCTTTGATGTCTTTCTCTTTTTAAAGCCCTGCCAGGCCCCAGGGTGTGAACTTGGGATTTGTCTGCAGAGAGTTACACCTGAATACATGTACAGTAATGCTGCACATTACGCACACAAAGATAGGGTTGAGGCCAGGTAAGAAACAGGTACAGTAAGGCTGTTGCTGCGTTCACCGTTTTGAGTTTCAGCTGCAAGACAAACTCGAAAGTGTGATATGCAGTTGAATGAGATTGCTTTTTTTTTTTTGGCAGCTGCAACAGTTTGTAGCTTGTTTTTTAAATCTCTTCTGCTATGCGCTCAGATTTGGAACCACATGAAATAAAATATTTGACTCTTAATACTAGCCCTTCCACTGTGGCAAGGCCAAGAAGGATATTGCAGAAGGGACCTGCACATCACAATCAAAATATACCCAAATAATACTGTTGAAAATAACTTGCAATTCCAGAAGGGATGAAAAATGTTGATGGAAGCCCTGGAAGGGCCAAAGGTTCTGATGTCAGTCCAGCGTTTGGTTTTGGCACTTATTTCTCAAATCTTTTGTTTAGTTTTGTAATGTTTTCAAAGCACCATGCAATTAAAAACAGTTAAGGGTGTTGTTCCCCTTAAGAAGGCAATTTTTAAAACTAAATATCGCCCTGCTGTTTCTGTGAACATGAAATGTTTGGCTTCCTCTCGTCTGTTTTGCCCTGCTGAGGGAGAGGAACCGATGTGAAAGAGGACTCTTGTACGTGGATGGTCTCTCCAGGACAAAGTGGAGCAGAGGTGCTGGACAGTGTCCCCGCTACTGGTGTGTGGACACATGGACCCTTTCTGCTTTATGGGCTTTTAAACAGGCTCAAGTCATGGGCAAAAAAAAAAAATTTGCAAATTGAAAAGAATAAAGAAAAAAATAATGTGGTTATTAGCTTCTTTTGCCCCAGCGATAGCAAAGGCACATGACATAATGTGATCAAAAGCACCGAAATCATGTACCCCCAAAGCACAGTAACACCCAGTTGAGCAGACACGTTCATGGTTAAAATAACCATCATACATGGTAAGGTTGCTTTCCATTCTTGATTTTTGTTAATTATTAGTATTTCTCCCAATGAAATGTCTTCCATTTTGCATGTTGGTTAACAGAAATTGTATGAAGCTTCTCGGTCCTTAAATCAGGTGGTGCTCTAATTCCCTGTTGTAAGGAGAGGAATAGAGACACCTGGTCCTTAATTGGATTTCTTCTTTCAAATGAAGTACTCTGGTTTCTCTACAACATTGCAGCTGTGTGCATACCATAGAGGTCTGACCAGACAATGCATAACTTGAATATATTGACTGGACGTGGCATTTTGCATTAGGTTAATATCGAGGCCCATGTTTAGCAATTAATAATCTGACATTCTTAATGTGTGGGAGGTGCAAGAAACCCATTGGTGGCGTGCACCTGTATGTCCTAATGAGATCCTAATAAGCAAGAGAGTGGTTAAAGGTGGCATTCGCAGGCACACACAAGATGATTTTCAACAGAAGGAAATAGATGGCTTTAATTAGAGTTCTAGGAAGCTCGTACTGTTCCTCCATAGTCCTGCTTTCATTGTGCTAATGTCACAGAGATGCAGTAACAGTCCACAATACGCTGGTACTGGGGTTTGTTAAAACGGGATGACATTTATTAATCAGTAAGGCAACGTTTCACATTTTTGTCTCTCTTTTTGAAAGAACATCACGGTGCATTTAAAGGCTATGAATAGTCATTCTCAAATAAGAGATGATATTGATTTCTTACCAAAAGTAGCAGAAGGGGAATCGCTATCTGGGAATGCTGAATGGCAAATAGAGGTCTGTTGAGGCTATTGAAAGATCAGTGCACATCAAATAAAAAGAAATGCTCGTAAATCTGTTCTCATTATAGGCATCTCATTTTTTTTGCTTTACAATATTAAAATGACATGACACAACTGTCATTTAAAACATAAGACCTAAAATATTTACTATAATTTTCTTGTTAAAAATACAACTTAAATGTTTAGTGGCAATTCTGTTAATTATGCTTTTCAAAGTCCAATATTTATACTTCAAACACATGCAATATTGTACCATCCACTGTGTTTATCTGAGGATGTTGGTATATTTTCCTTGTTTACACTCTTGGTTATAATTAAAGTTAATTCGAGATGGAAACCACAGAGTAATTGAAAAGGTCAGTGAAGTTCAGGTACACTAACAGATTTCAACAGTTCGGTCAGACCCTAATAAGTGCGATGCAGTGAGGGAGCTTATTAGGATAATGTATTGAATCTTTCTTTGGTGTAGCATGCCTGGTAATGGCAACATGACCACAAGCCCACACCACTGCAGCGAACACTATTCAAGGAAGTAATCAAGCATAGCAATAGTTTTGGCAGGGAATCCATTTTAATGATTAGGTGACTGTCAGGAAAGTTCTTGCTTCAAACAAAACCGGATGTACTGTAACATCTAGACACACTGTGATACATAAAAAAGCAATTCATGCTGTGCAGGTTATACGTCTTTCACAGGTGTGAAAGCTCATAGATGGTTTGATGAGGAAATAAGATGAGGTGTTTAGAATTTGGCTTTGTACTATACTTCATCTGCCATTTCTTATTCCTAAAAAAATAAAGCTGAACAATGAACTAAACAACATTCCTACCAAATTATCAACACTTCCAGAGATTTCAATCCACTTCCATGTACAATTTGTAATTTACAATTAAGTATGTTTTACTATAACTGGAAATCTTGCTAATTGTTTTTTTCCTTATTTGTTAAGATTCTTAAATTAGAAAAACCTGTGATTTATGACAAAAGATTGAAGTTTATTGAAGTTTAAATATCTTTCAATCAGGAAATGTTATTTGCTGTATCTGCATTTTGAAGTTAAAGCTGAAAGAGGTTCAAGAAAGACTAACAAATCATGATGTCAGTGTCTTTGTTTTGTAAAATGGATTTTGCATTAGAGGTTTAGTAATCCTAGGCATTTTCAATCAGTGTTTATCTCAAACGACAATGTGTTCATTTGTCGAGGAATGAGCCAGGGAGCTGCTGCAAGGGTGAAGATGGGGTGGAGGAAGGGCTGTGAGGAAAGACTGTGAAGGGGTGCTCTGAGGATGAGATATCTATACACAGGAAAGCAGAAGTAGACGATATCAGAATTTGACCTCTTCTCTAAAGTCTACTTATAATCTCCATTTTGTATGGATAAAGCATTGAAAATTTCATCAAAGAAGGTACAACAGCACCTTTACTTCCTCAGACAGTAGAATAAGTTTGATCTATCGTCAGATGTCCTTACTACGCTCTACAGGTGTGCTGTTGAGAGTGTGCTCACGTGTGGTATTACAGTGTGGTTTGGCAGCAGCTCGCTGTCTGACTGGAAGGTGTTATAGGGGGTGATCAGGTCAATCCAGTCCATCATTGGGGTACAGCTCCCCTCTTTTGTGCACATTTTTGCAACTCGCTGTCTCAGGAAGGCTGAAAGTATCACTCAGGATAACAATAATCCTAGTTCCTCACTTTTCTCTCCCCTTCCCTCTGGTAAGCATTATAGGAGCATGAACTTCCAGATTCAGAGAGTTTCTTCCCACAAGCTGTCAGATTACTGAACTCTACCCCTACCACTGGCTCACACTGAGGTTTTTTTTTTCCTCTCACTGCTTGTCTGACTTTTTTTCAAGTTGTATGTTATTTAACTCGTTGTTGCTGGTGCTGCTGTTCTATGTTCATGTTTTTGGTGATTCCTTTAATGTTTTTGTATTGGAGCATACATGCAAGTAAGCATTTCATTGCACTTGTGCATCTGACAAATAAAATATACAAATAATTTAAAAGTTTCTTTGGCATAACTTGTATGGCTGAGGAAATGGCAATCTGACTGAAGGAACTTTGGAGGAACTCCCAGGGAGATCAAAGAATCCCCATGACATTGAAGCAGAGTTGTTTAAGACAAAGCTTAGGGCACACAAGCTTTTGGTTGATCAAGTATCCTGGATTAGAACACTGACCAATGTGAAGGCTTGGGTAAAGGAACGTTTTCCTTTTGAGGAGAAGAAATAATAAGCCAAGTACTCAAGGTGAAAAGATAGTCATAAGAAAAGTTTATTCCCACACTGGAGGAACCTTTGCTTCTCTTAGAGTCAGGTGGAAAAGAGAAAGATTCTCTGAAAAGCAGGTAGTTCTCCAAGTAATACAGTATATGCACAGATGTCATCATGTAACTTACTGTACACTGAAGAGCAAAAATCCCTTATATGACATAAATCGATACCCAATTTTAAATTTTATACTGTCAGCTCCTAAGCTACCACCCAAAGGTGACCTTTAATAAACATAAGTTTCTCTGCAGAAAAAAGTACCATCTCACTTCTTTAGATGGTTTACAGACAGCTAATAAGACAACCCGTTTGACACCCAAACTTAATTTATCATGTGTGCAAAGAAAACTAGACAAACTTCTGTGACTGCTCATATGATTTTATGGGAGCAATCAAACCTTACTTTGCTAATGTCTAGATAAATCTTCACTTCTTCATATGGTTTGATGGTAGGAAATGGGATTCCACCCAGAACGAGGAACCTGCAAGCTAGAGTCGCCAAGGTCAGCTTTGATTAGCCCGACACAGAGCTTGTGTAGGAACCACTGGTGAGCAACCTCTTGAACAGCTCTTCAGCGAACAGATTGCATCCCTGCCAGAGATGAGTAAGAATAAGAAATTTACAAGGCTGGTAGCCATAACCTGTGTGGTCCGTTTGCTTTGTCTGAATGAATAAGGATGTATTTTATTTCCTCCAGTTGGAATTATAGTGATGGTCTTTGAAGGCAAGTAGGAGTCTAATACACTGTAGAGCAGCAGCCACATCACCCTGCAGCTCACAACTGGTAACCCACTGAAGCTAAGCAGGTGTGAGCCTGGTCAGTACCTGGATGGGAAACCTCCTGGGAAAAACTAAGGTTGCTGCTGGAAGAGGTGTTAGTGGGTCCAGCAGGGGGCGCTCACCCTGCGGTCCATGTGGGTCTTAATGCCCCAGTATAGTGACAGGGACACTATACTGTAAACAGGCGCCGGCCTCCGGATGAGACGTAAAATCGAGGTCCTGACTCTCTGTAGTCATTAAAAATCCCAGGGTGTTTCTCGAAAAGAGTAGGGGTGTAACCCCGGTGTCCTGGCCAAATTTCCCATTGACCCTTACCAAGCATGGCTTCCTAATAATCCCCATCTATGAATTGGCTTCATTACTCTGCTCTCCTCCCCACTAATAGCTGATGTGCGGTGAGCGTTCTGGCGCACTATGGCTGCCGTCACATCATCCAGGTGGATGCTGCACATTGGTGGTGGTGGAGGGGAGTCCCCATTACCTGTAAAGCACTTTGAGTGGAGTGTCCAGAAAAGCGCTATATACAGTAAGTGTAAGCAATTATTATTATTATTAGAGGGTCTCTAGCTGGAAGAGCTCAGCTCAGGGGAAGGGTGGGCCAGAACTGCGGGCCAACACAGGGGGGGGAACGGAGAAGGGAACCGATCATCACTGCTGCCTGGCCTGCGACTGGGCTGGATTCTGACAGAGAGAAAGCAGACCAATGCGAAGAGAGTGGGAACGTGGACACAGGATGTAGGGGAGAGGGACAGGGAGCCGGGCTGGGGGCGTAGCTACTGTATGCTGGAGCTCCAGGGAGGGGTGATCCTGATGGAGTGGTCATCATGGCCTCTTGGGGAGCTGTTTTCCGCCAGCGGCTGTGAATACGAGGTTGAAGGCCTGCAGAGCCGAGGAGCCTGTAGGCAGCTCCCCATCTCGGTGTGGAGCAGGTGAATGGGGGAGGAAGCCATGCACGCGATGCACACAGCAACTGCAGGAACTGTGAGGGGGGGCAGAGTCCGGATGCGCAGGACCCACGGAGGATGGGAAGTCAAAGACGGAGAATGGAAAAGTAAGGTCTGCCGCTGGCAAGAGCAAACACCCCGAGTGTGAGAAAAGCAAAGGAGTGCTCAGCAGGCGAGAGCTTCACATAAGAGAGTATAAATGGGCAACATCAGAGTTTTTAACTCCTGAACTCCTGTCAGAATACTCCATTTGGCCACTAAGAACAACCATTTTTGCTGTGTAGACCTTTGTTGTGAGATAAGGGGGCAAAACAGCACAAAAAGTAATGTCCAGTCTGAAGTCAAGGCAGCTTCTCTAAGATTTACTGTCAAGAAACTGCATCAAAATACATTTTCACAGCCACTGTTCAGGACTGAATAGTGAAGTATAACAGCCTAAAGAACAGACCATACAGAGGACATGGGTGCTTGGGGCTAACGCAAAAAGTTTCTAACATCTCTGGGATGCTCAATAGAATAAATCACACATTTCAGAAACTTGACGCTTTTTCTTAACAAAAACCTTCAAATGGAATTCAATGGTGTTTTCTATCATGTATTAGATTATAAACCTGACTCACTGACTCATGTGAAGAGAAAATGCATTTAAATGCATTTAAATGTTCATTGCATTTAAATATTGCTGAACGGAAAGAGTAGATTAACACTTCTAATGTCACAAAAGTACAGCAAATGTGATCAGTGGGATAGGAGTCCAAGGCATATCTAGAAACATTAGTAAAGACCGACAAGACTATACTTTTCCAATGCCATTATGTGATGGAAATGCTTGGAAGTACCTCTTTATCCAAAGTGTGGTAGGAATATAGAACACGTTACCCAACCATGCTATCGAAGCCAATACTCTTTCTTTCAAAGCACAACTCAGTGACATCCTCCAATAAATTAGCTACTAGCAACCAAATGGGCTAGATGAGAAAAACAGCCTCCTCTTGTTGTAATCTTTCTTATTGGTAATGTAAAACTAATAAAACAAGCTGGTTCTCTTTAGTGTCGGACACAGCAAATGAACTGTAGGGAAAATAAATAAACTAACAACAGGAACTAATACAGAGATGAACGAAGAAAGTCAAACCCGCAGTTACAATAAACCCTAGCTGTGTCTCCCATTTGGTCTGACCTGCTAAGAGAAGAAATGAAAGATGTGGCGAGAGGTGTTTCCTGAAGGGATCTGGGTGCCTAGACTTCCTCCACCTGATACAAAGCCTTTATTTCCTGAAAGAAACAACCCTCATTCAAATTTGTACTCACTATCACTCATACGACCTGCATAGCCCCAGCATTTCTCTGTATCCCAGACACCCTAGCCTGGGCGCCTGACCATTACAAAACCATACAATACAAATTGACTCTTACATTGTGCTCGTCAGACAGTCAGCACTGTGAGCATCCCGGAGCACTTTTGTTTTACATCAAGCCACGTGCAAAAACAAATTCACTTAAAATTAATTACGAGAAGCTAAAAACCAAGTGTCCTGCTGGCTTTAAACATTGCCTTGAGTACCACTATAAGGAACTACATCTCCCAGCATTGGATTGCCAGCAAATGAGAAATTACAATCATCAAGACAGAAACTTATAGAGGCATTACCTATCTCCTCTGCATCCTGATCCAGGCAAGCATTGTATTCAACTACATTTTTTAAATGATATTATGCTAATTATAGAGTTAAAATCCACAAGCAAATGAAAGCTCAGCATCCAAATTCTTACCATTAGAGGACAGAGTGATAGAATTTGTGTAAAAATGTATCCTTGAAGTGTTAGAATCTAAGAATTTGTGTTTAGTATATTATGATTATCTTGTTTTATTTTAATTTGCTTAAGGGGTATACTCGACTGAATTTTAGTTGGAAAGTCTGTAAGGACAGACACCACCATGGCATTCTGGGCTGGGCTGGATGATAAATAATTTGTGTTTCAAAAGCATAGAGATAAAAGCCTATACGCCTGATGATATCACCGGTGGTATCGTTCTCACTGAACTGGAAGAGTTCCATGATAGAACCTTGGGGAACACCAAACTGAACTGCTTATAATAAGATAAGATAAGATAAGACTTTATTGATCCCGAAGGGAAATTGATATGTTACAGCAGTCCAGCCCAAGACAAGCAAAAAAAACAGACATCAGGACAGACGAAAAATTAGAATACGTACAGTAATACAAAATAAATATAAAATAAAATTAATAAAAAAAATACATAGGTGTGTGCAAAATATGATCATAGTCACTGTAAAAACAATAAAATATGTGCAAAATGTGCATAGGTATATACAGATTGAGTGTCCAAAAAAAGTACAATGGAGCAACATGCTGTCCATAGGCGAGCAAATGAAGGGCTAACAGTCCTAGCCTAGGGCAGCGTTATACACCCTGACAGCCGCCGGGAGGAAAGACCTGCGGAAACGTTCCCTTGAACACCATAGCTGGAGCAGTCTGTTGCTTAAAGTGCTCTGCTGCCCAGTAACAGTCCCATGAAGCGGATGAGAGGTGTTGTTCATGATGGCTGTGAGCTTGGTCAGCATTCTCCTCTCAGCCACCACCTCCAGGGGGTCAAAGCTCATCCCCAACACAGAGCCAGGCTTCTTGATAAGTTTATTTGCATCTTTTGTCATGATGCTGCTGCCCCAGCACACAACAGCATAGAAGATGGCCGCTGCCACCACTAATTCATAAAAAATGTGTAGCAGTGTTCCACACACACCAAAGGACCGGAGCCTCCTAAGAAAATAGAGTCGGCTCTGACCTTTCTTGTACAGGGCATCAGTGTTACCAGACCACTCCATCTTATCATCCAAGTGTACCCCTAAGTACTTGTAGGACTGCACCCCCTCTATGATCTTACCCTGGATGGAAACAGGGTTCAGCGGAGACTTATTCCTTCGAAGATAATGCAGCATCATCTTGTCTTTTTCACCCTTTATCTTGAAGGAAGTAAACCTGTATAAAACCTTCCGACAAGATCTCGTTCTACCATAAAGGAAGTGGACATCAAAGCATAACCTGCTGATCGGAGGAGTTCATTACAGTCTCATAGCACAACTCAGTGTTCCGACTGGAAAGAACCAAAACCAGTATTTCCCTAGCTGATCAGAAAGATGGTTGGCTACAACTTTTCCAGTTATCATAACAAGAAAGAGAAGGAGACAATGATCTTTTTATACCAAATAATTGTTTGGTAAAGAAAAAGTAATTGTTATTATTATCATGCCAGAGATGAGGCACTGCCTATGCTCATTCATTTAACAGTATTAAGTAGATGATGAGGATGAAAGGACATCCACTGAGGGGCAACAGTGGGCTTTGGCATGTGTGTTTCAAACGTGATCCTGGAATGGTCAGTGTAATGTAGGTTAAATAAAGTTGTATTTGTAAAGGGCAGTCCTAAAGTAATTACTGAACCTAACATAAGACCTTTCCATGCTTCAGACCAGTTAATGAATATGCAGCATTAAGTGAATGCAACAAAGTGGCAATGTTCTCAGCCAGGGTGGTAGTGCTGATGTGCATACTGTATGATTGTTAAAATACTCCAGCACCAGAATCATTGCTGAACTCAAAGGCATGTCCTACACTGCTAAAATTACTGAATCCTTTTAAGATTACACAGGGATCTGTCGCAAATATTCACAATCCTCAAAGCACTATTCATTGAACCTCTTCCACAGCCATGTTGTGATACATTGCGATACCTTGTCTTCTCCTTCTTCCGAGAAAGCCACACTGCCGCCATCTGTGAGGACGTGGGGAAGAATCTCCTTTAACACAGTTTTGTCTTCGGTGCAGACGAAGTCCTTTAGCCAGTCCAGAAGTGTTGATGTTTAAGGCAGGACCATGACATCGCAGTGCTGGGATATCAATGGCATGGTATCAAGTAAACAACTTGAATCCAACAGGACATCTGTGGGACCAGCTTCCTAATGCCATCACCAGGAGACTGGCTGCAGCTGCACAGGAAGAGTGCAAAACATCCCACAATTATATTTATCAAAGCAGCCGGCATTGTATTTTTAATGTATTCATTTTGTCTTGCATCATAGTGCAAACGTACAATATCATGTACTACCTATGTTTAAAATATTAGGTTAAATTCATTTAGCCTCAGGCTTGTCTCTTTTGTGCAGTAGTTTACCTTATTGTCACAGACCACTTAATGAAAGGGTAAAGGAAGGAATGCATCCAGTTGACGTGCTCTACTGTGCTCATCTGAGCTGCTGATATAAGTCTTCCACTCCGTTGAATCTGCATGATGTGCTCCTACCATGTCTGAAACATGAACATTTTCTGTCATCATTCCAAGGAACTTGTTACTCAGCTTCTTTTAGTACTTAAATCCAACTAGTTCCTCTTTGTAAACCCCAGCTTAGGTATCCTAATATATTTCTTCTGTCCTCTACAATACGTTTTCATCAAATGTACTGTATTTTCTCTCACTGATACAATTTTAAGTGTTCCAGTTTCCCCTATTTAATTTATAAAAACACTTTTCAACTTCATTACAGATAAGACATATAGAAGAGCTTTAACTCATTGTCACTTGAGAAAAGAAAACGTTATTTCCTCAACCACTTTGGAGTTACCTCCTCATGAAAATCAAATGGTATCAAGAAATAATTACTGGAAGAATTACTTCAAATGATCTCCCTTACTTTTGACCCTGTCACCATACTCCTATCATCGCTGGGTGTACAAATATGAACTCAGCCTGCCATGTGCTGTCAGCAGATCCAGTTTTGCTGTGTCTCCTGCAAGAGAAAGTTCTGCTGCTGTCCATGGTCAAAGCAATTCAGCTGTAATCCCCCTTTCTCCTTCTCTCCTGGAGCTCCATTCATATTCTAATCACAGCTTTTCCTTCCCCAAAAAACAGCCACTTTATCACAGCCTTCACAGCCACAAGCTTTGCACTTTTGCCTCCCTTTTGTAGCACGAACAGTTTTTTCAGGCAGACTACAATAAAGTTCCTATGAAAAAAAGTCTACTCTTGCCTTCTGTGATTAACCAATGGAAAATGATCACCAGAATTTCTGATTTCTGGAGTTATACTTGTTTCATTTATTTAAAGACCATTACAGACAGTCAGACATTTAAAAAACAGTAACTATCATGGGAGCACTTGTGTAATTTTTTTCAAAGGAGTTTACGAGGAAAATACAGCCCCTACTTTCGGGCAATACCTAGTAACGTCTGAACTATAGTGTTTGTTGGATAAAATCTGCCGCTATATAACACTACGAAACCCCTCAATCAAATTCTGTGTGTGGGAGTTTTACCGGGGAATAAATACTACCAAACATGAGTTTCTGGAACAATCAAAGTCAAACCAGCTCTTAAGCCAGAAAATGAGACCAACTCCAGAACTGTTGTGGTTGATTTTCATTAGGGCCCTATAATGAGTAAAGGAAGAGGTGTTGGTTTCTTGGGCTTTAAATAAGCAATGGTAGGAAAAAAAAACGTATTAAATGCTATAATGGAAGACGGGGAGGCCAAAGTGCTAGGATTGCGTAGATCTAAGCCCCTCTTTTTCTGGGGAGGGAGCTTTTCTTATTCAAAACAGCATCACAATGGGCTTCACAGTGAGTCTTGCCACATCCCCATCTGACTAGCAGCCATTCATCAGACTGCCTGGCCTATCAATGACATTTCTCCCATCAGGACTCCTATAAAATGATGCTTTTTCCCATGAAACATCGGCAAACATTTTGACGGGTCTAGCTTTTCCTCTGCTGGATTACTGGAGTCCCCCAGTCTCTCAGATTTGTACATCACTGTAGAAAACAAAGACTTTTTTTGGGGAACTTGTATACTGTTGATGGGAAGAGCATGCATTGTGGGTTATTGGAGGAGCCTGACATGGAATCCACAGGTTTGTAAAGCATTACTGCGTTACATTTAAAGGATACTTGTGGTGGCTGTTAGAACAGCAAGCGGGATTTCTGTAGTCTTCAAGCTTCCACTGTTGAAGCTATACAATGTTTTTGCTCTGCTGTGCCTGTGTGCTTGATGCTTTTCCTCAGATATGTGAGAGAGCAGCTATTAGCTGTGGCAGGAAAGTTTCATACTAGGGGCAATTTCTAGGAGCAAACTAGGAGCACGTAATATTCGTTCTATGCCATGCAAAAAATAAAAATAAATAAACGTGACTGAACTGGAAAAGTAGAATTTATTTGAACAAGGGTGTTAAGTAATTGGAATTGCTGTTTAGAAACTGGATGAAACCAGACATTGGTAGGCATTAGTTTTGCAGCTTCATAACTAGATGTAAAATTAAATACCTAAATACAATATAAGCAGATAAATGTTAGGTTTTGTGTACCCTAGCCATTCATCTCAATTTTGCATCTCAAGTCCGTGTGTGTGCTCTGCGCTCTTATTTGCAGAGCACCTGCCCCTGAAAAACTTACGCTGTTCCCAAACCTAGGAATGCGAAATCACACCAGAAGGTTTTAAAGGTAAAAGTTACAATATAGGTGTTTTCCGGGTTTTAAATAAATTAAGCGCGTAGCAGCTGAACAGCAACTAAATTTTCTTCACGGGTTTTAAGCCAACATCCGTTTGTCGGCCCTAAAACATTTACCTCGAAATCATTTGTGTGCGGTGTTCTTTTCAGATTGGTGAAACAGTAGCATAAAACAATTAAAACTAGGGCCTCTGGTAAATCACTTAATAATCTATATTTTTTTTAATGTAAACATTCATAAAAATTTAATGTCTTTGCTTGAGAAGCCTGTACTTTTAAAGGATCTGTTAGATTGTGAATATTTAATGAAAGAAAAAAAAACTTTAATATTTACAGTTATTATCAATAATATTGATAATATTTCTAGCAATATTATACCCTACTACTTGATACTAACACTTTGAGCACGTTATTACATACATCGCAGTTATAGTTCTGTTAATTGTCTTGTTAGCGCACGGCTACATTTTTGTGCTTTTTAATAATCTTATTTGGTATCGTTATATTCCAGCTCGAGACATATTCTGGCCAATTATTAATTAGGTTATTCTATAGTGGCAGCATGAACCATGAGTTGTAAAATAAATTCCCGTTTCACTTTGCAAATTTAATTGAATACAATTTAGATGCTCTAAATCAGCTCTTCGCTCTTAAATTATTTGGATCAAACACATTTTTTTAAATTTTATTAAACATGCGACAGTTTTACTTTTCCAGAGATTTGTACAATTCGAAACATATTTTATTAGGAATAACAATAATAATCACTCTGGACTTACAAAAGTTTTCTGCGAAAGGACTTGTTTGAGTGGATTAGCGGATATTCCTTACCGATATTATACATCGTCCATACAAATGTAAAATAATTTTTCTAATGGAGTTTTATTTTTCTTGTGTTTTTGTTCATGTCCTAGCAGCCTATGTATTTTAATTAAGTCGACGTAATGTAAAATAATTCGAAGTAAATTGTTCTAAACCTGATTTATTTCTTAATTTTGAGAACCGAAGCGGACACATAAGTTAAATCATACTCTTAGTTTTCGATTAAAATGTCATTTTCTTTTACTTTTAACCTTTAAAGATTGTTTAAAAAGCAAACACCACATTGAAAAAACGTTCTCATTTGTTACGTTGCTGTTAAAAAAGATAACTTAAAACTATTTGAAACAGTATATGAAAAGTACCTTAAATAATACAATGCAATATGTTTTAAAAATGTTAAAATTGCACTGATTTCCTCATGGCTATAAATGCATTCTATCAAGTTGCTAGACATACTTTCTATATTGTCTATATTACTTCAAATTATCCGTCGATTAAACAGGATTTGCAAATCCGGTGCCATTTTTTTTATGAAAGTAGAAATTCATATATATATATATTTCATTTACAGATGCAGATCACCGCAAAGAAAAAAGTTTATGCTATAAATACGGGAGAAATTACATGTACAAATGTCGATACAAAGTTAACCAGTTAACTCACGAACCGATGGAATACACCTGTTGATACTCAGTTTATAAAGTCAGCCGCTTAATGTAGTCCATAGCGTACATCACCTAGAAATGACTTATTAGTATATTTATTAGTATAATAATATAGTATTATTAGTATATTATTAGTAGCAGAGTTAAGAGTATAGTAGTAGTAATATCAGAGTGGCAGCAGAGTACAAATAACGAGCAACGTTTAATCTGGTCGCAGTAATATTTCATAAAGGACCTGAGTCTCAAGCAACCTGAACTCTACTCAGCTATTCACCAATTACATTTGAGATTATTTAAAAATTTCGCGAAATTCGCGATAAATGATACGGTACGTTCTTGCATCCATGGTTTATAGACTCATTTAAAAAAATACCTGTCCAGTGGCATGGCGCAATCAGAGAGCAACTACCATGAAATAATTTCGGCTATTCAACAGTTGTCAAAAACACATTATAGTTGTAATTATCTCTACTTACGAGGGAAGAGCCTATAGAGGTACTGTACTGTATTATACCATGGTTTTTAAAAAGTAACCATTAAAAATGATACAGATAACAAGTAGTGTTATTCTTCCCTCGTTTTTCGTCAGTCACTCCCTGAGGCTGGGCTATACAGTACATTAATGACCACAAAGGCTTTCCCAATCAAGTGCAAACTTTGCCATGAAGACAGTGAAACATGCCCCAAAACTTTGCCTTGGAACTTTCACCCCTTGTGATGTAACTGAAACAGGTTGTCATGCCAACTGCCATTCCCGGCAACTGCTGCTATAGTGACCGTTGTTACGGCCCGTGCGGGAAACACGGATCTACAAGAATAAGCAAAATATTATGAGTTGGTGATTCTGCCCCAGAAAGGACACCAGTTGTGCCATTTCGTAATAGAAATTAGAAGCCAACAAAAGGCGGCTGGGTCGCGGGGCTGGTCGAGCAATGAGAAAGAGCTCGATTCAGCATGTGTGCGCGCTTGTAAGTCTCCGGAAGAACAATAGAGGATTCCTGCAGTTTTAGGTGAAAACATTTTAAATAGAAACCCGGTTGAACAAAAGACCGTACCGTCAATTGTTCTTTAACTACCCCGTCGCAAAATCACCCCCCTTCTGGGGTGTGTGTGTGTGTCTATGGGGTTGACGAGTTAAGCCCCTCATGACGAAATGGAGGGGGCAGACTCAATGTATTTATTTTTTCTATTACTATGTGACATAGTATCACAAGTTACTCATGTGAATATTCCAGTACTGTATAGGGAGTGACAACTGTGCTTGTTCTGCTAATTATTATTATTATTATTATTATTATTATTATTATTATTATTATTATTATTATTATTGCTAGGTCATTGCAATGAAACAGCACTGACACAGCAGGGCCTCAACAGTAAAAAAAAAAACAAACATTGAGAACTGTTAGCACAACAAGCTCTTAAAATAAAAACAAAATTGAGAATATGGCAAGAGTTTCTGTCAAAGAAGATTGTACCAACCAAATGCCTTTTGATTAATTCAGGAATAAAAAAAAGAAGTACAACTCATTATTACATGGTAGAGTAATGAAACTGTGCTGGAAAGGGAAAAAAAACAACCTTTGCTACAATGTGACTTGTGACTGTTGATAATACAGAGAGTTGTGAAAATCCGGAGAGCCAGTAAACAAGGCGAGAACTAACAGCCAAGCACTTTTCTGTCTTGAATACCCTCAGTGCCTATCTGTCCACACAGTACACACTGATATACAATAGAAAAGTGCCCTTTAGACTTCTTATTCCATAGCAGGCTGGTCTTGTCCTGACACCTGTTTGATATTTTTCCAGAAAGCTGGATTGAAAGATGTCTCAGCGAAAGTGAAACCAAGCGATACTCCAGTCATACGTCTCTGGGGAATATGTCGAACGACGAAAGTAAGGACGACTTCCATCTCTGTTTGGGGTTACAGCGGGAAATGTTTGCAGGGTGAAATCTGTTTGGTTGGTGGAATGATCCTGAAGTTCACATAGGAGGCAAACTCAGTTCGTCCACCTCCGAACTGCAGCACCCCCCTGGGTGACGAATGGCAGTGATTGTGTGCAGGTCAGGTGGAGGAGTGAGAAATATAGGGGACCCAGTGGCATTTATCCAGGACACTGTGATGAACATCTCTACTCTGACAAACAGAGCCATGTGATCTTTAAATCACAGAGACCAGGAAAACCTTGGTTTAATGTCCATCAAAAGTCTGGACCTCCTGTGCATCAGTGTCCCCTGGCCAAGATACTGGCTAATTGGATTCGAAAGTGCAGGGGGGAGGGGGCGCCACCTACTGGTCCACCAACACCTCTTACAGAAACAACCTGGTTTTCAGTGGACGTCTCCTATTCCATTAGTGACCAGACCCAATAATACTAATCCTCTAAGATCTAACAAAATTGGATTACAAATGTTAAAGCCACCAAGATCTACACCATATAAGCAAACGTATTCCATGTGACTGATTATATGGTACTATATGGTACTTAGAAGTAGTTCAGGTGTGTAGCTGCGTCAGCATGCGTAGGCTGCAAAGGAACAAGTAATAGGTTTATTCCATGCTGAGAAAAGAAGAAAGAAAACCCAACGTTTTGGCCGTGTGAGCTCACACATGAAGGAGGCGAAACGTTGAGTTTTCTTTCTTCTCTTTTCAGCACGGAATAAACCTATGACTTGTTCCTATATGGTACTTACAGTATGTTAGTATTACACTAAAGCTCTATTTGAGTCTAGTATTAAAGATAATTATATTCTGAACTGAATCATGTTTTAGTTTAAAAAAAACATATTTTTGCATTTTTTCGTTAATGTTTTTTTGACGCCATGTAAACAAGATGTTTGTGTTGTATAACTCACATTAAGAAAGCACTTCAGACCACCACTCTTCCAGTGGTAATGCTCTGATTTTTGTATTCTATGTGCTGTATATATTTATGCTTTTCAGAATCTGGCAAAAACAAAATTCCAAGGAGGTTCAACTGCAGTGTCTGAATACATTGTATGCACTTTTCTCTGAAAAAAAAAATGTTTTTACTTATTGAAATATTTTGCTGTAGAAAATATTTGAAAATGAGAAAAAAAAACAATGAGACATCAGGGAGTACTTCTAGAACTTTAAAGAGAATTTTCATTGATCTTATATTTCAATTGTATTTCAGTCTTATCAATGCCAGTTCTAGCCCTGTTTTTCTTATTAATTAGAATGACCACTGATAGGTAGATTCTAGACTTGTAACTGGATTGTTGTGGGTTCAAACTGTACACGTGGGACATTGCTCCTGTTTTCTTGGGAAAGGTACTTCACCTGAACATTTCGGTAAAATACCTGGCTGTATAAATGGGTCCAAATATAAACTGCTGTGTGTTAAAATGTCAGTAAATGAATTAGTAATATTTAAGAACTAAATCTCACATTTTCTGAAAAGAGCCCAGACTTTGCACCTGAACCACCTGACTGGGAAGCCTGTTGTAGAAGCCCACACCTCTTTGCACAAATGACTGTTTCCTATTCTGCACTCAAAATCAATTCCCATTTATTTTCCGGACTTAAATGGTTAATGAACAGAGTTCTGGGAAGCACGTAACGTCTCTTAATTAAGCAACATTGATCCATGATCATCTGGAATGAAAATCGCTGTGGCTCTGCAGGATCAGAGCTGCTGAACCCAGGTCTAAAATATCAAGCTCAACCATACAGTGTCTCCTGTTCAGATGACACATCAGCAATACTTCAGCAGAGAAGGTGGAAGAAATATTCCTGGTAAATTTCTTCTTAAAATGAGGCCCACTTTATTAAAATAAAATATAAGAGCAGAGATGGGAATGAGCTTCACATAATATTATTATTATTCATTGTTTTTTAATTATTTATCATCATGATCTTTACATGATTACCCTGTGACTACCCGCACAAAAGGCAGAAAAAAAACTCTGGATATACAGTATGGATATAAAACTGCACTTTTAACCCTTAGGTTACTCATTTATTTGTAGAACCAATCAATATAATTTGTTTAGAATATTTCTGATAAATGACAGAAAACCGTGAGTGTGAGTTTACCCAGAGATCACGTTGTCTGTGCTTGAACAAAAAATATGATTTTCTGAATTGTTAGCATAGTATAAGAAAATAAGCTTGCTAAATGAAAGGACTGACAGATTTTAGAGAAGGTGGTTTTTGTCATCTGTATGAAGGACGTTTACAGTACGTACACTAGTTGATTGAGTAAAAAGTGGGCAGGAGCAGAAGAGGTTGGTGGGACTCTAGGATTGCACTCTGTTGCCTTCCTACTTAGAGCTTGTGTTGCACAGGCACCCCCAGTCACTGTGGTCCTGTGTGGAGACAGCTGTGCCCCACACATGAGCCAAACTGATGGTCATGGGCAGTGCATCGTCTTGCCCGTGCATCATCTGTCTTTAACTGAGAACTAATTGAAATTCCAGGGGCCACTACAGCTACATTCCAGCAGTTTGGTAGAGCTCGTTAGAGAGCCCACAGGCAGACAGCCTGGAGTTTCTGTGCTCATAGGACATGTTCTATGACAAGTCTGGCTAGCTCACATTTGACTGGATTTGCTTTCAAAAGTCTGAAGATGATGATGTTGTTGCAGTGCATACAAAACTGCAAGAAAACATTTCCAGGACTTAAGAGGACAAGTCTTTTGCCAATTGATCTTAGCCTTCTGTCCCTCCTGGATTTTTTTAAAAAATAATCTTTTATTTTAACAGATATGTCAACTGATTTACAATGACAACCTTGAGACTAACCATTCATGTAACAGGGCATTTAATGGCAGAATTTGTGTGAAATACATTGCTCAATCACACAACAGCAGCAGCATCCAACTTAGGGTTTGTGAAATGTAGTTGTTCATTATTTTAAATGAATAAATATTTTATACCCATATGACTGCAGTAGAGAGCTTTGTTCATATATTTATTGCATATTTTATTTGATTTGCTTTTTATCCAAGACAACTTATACAGATAGGTATTTTTTGGAGGAGAACCTATTTCTCAAGGGTACAAAAGCAGTGTCACACAAGGTACTGAACCATCTATGAATTGGCTTCATTACTCTGCTCTCCTCCCCACTGATACCTGATGTGTGGTGAGCGTTCTGGCGCACTATGGCTGCCGTCGCATCATCCAGGTGGGGCTGCACATTGGTGGTGGTGGAGGGGAGTCCCCATTACCTGTAAAGCACTTTGAGTGGAGTGTCCAGAAAAGTGCTATATAAGTGTAAGCAATTATTATTATAATTATTACTGTATATGAACCCACAACCTCCCAGGTATAACCACTTAACCACTGCTCCAGACTGCAGCCTTGAATAGCAAGTTCCTTTTCACAGCAAAGTACCATGCTGTAAGTGATATATTCAGTGCCCCCTTAAACTGCACTTAGCATATTGTCACTTAGTCTACACCAGTTCTGCTGTTCTCTTTTTGTTTGATCTATTTCTATGCACAGTATATTCCACAATTGTGATACCAAAGATCAACGAATCTTTTTGCACAAAAATATTGGAAGTTACATGGAGGTGCATTTAAAATTTGATTGTGCGAATCTGAAACATATTGTTTAAGCTGTTGGCCTGACTTTTAAGAAACCGTGGGAGAGGATCTTCAGATCAATTACTGTAGCTACTAACTACCTGGGGTGGGTGGAGGACTCTCGTTCCCAAAAATTCTTATGTTCTTAAATGATTTGAAAGCAAACATGCTGCAGTCCTTATTCTGATACACAGTAAGGGGCTACTTACCTGTTTCAAAGATGAATGTGGTATTTCTGGGGATGAACTTCACTGCTGGAGCGTACCAAAACACAAGATATGTCTTTATTGCTGAAGTGTTTTGATCCAGTGGTGCAGCTTGTTTGCACTTGTTGACATGTCCAGTACATTTTAAGTGATGTTGCATACTTTTTAAGCAAGTGAAAGCCTGGTACTTTACTGAGAGGCATTAAAAACACACCAAATACTTTTTTTCCAATACCAAATTCTGGCATTTTAAATGTTTTTGAGTACATAACTGAGCCACATTTTAGTTAGCAGATATTATGGTGTGGTGTGTGTTGCTTAATTTGAATGTGCTATGTTATATTACTGTGACTGTGTTGGTTAGTCTTGTTGTTCTCAACTGCATGCACACAGAACAAGACAACTGAATGGTTTAAAAATCAATATACTGCTCATGTCAGATGCAGCACACATCTGCAATTGTTATTATTATCTTCAGCACAAGTAGTAATAAACTGTTTATAGATGGTTATTATCAGCATTATAATGTGTAAATAACACATCTTTCCTGAAACAGATGAGGAAAAAGAAAACAACAGAGCTTCCAAACCACACTCAACCCCAGCTACTTTACAATGGTGAGTACACACATTCTCTTCCTTGAATTTGGGTTGAACTACCACACGGAGAAATGCATGGTCATTCTAAATCACATTACAATGACAAACTATTGCTTACTCTATACTGGATGGCTTGTGTGTTTAAAAGTCTCAAATGCAGTAGCATATTTGCTGTTGTAACTCAAGAGTAGCGTGGTGGCTGGTTGTTTAATCTGGGAACTTATTTAATAAGAGAAACCGGATGCTTAGTTTAAAAATATTCAGGCTCTGTAATTAAACATATTTTTTTTCAGTCCAGTCCAGTTCACACACGATACAGTAACAGAGAAAATGACATGAGGATGGTTGCTAGAATATTTTTTCTGCTAGTAAAATAGCATATGTGTGAAGGCCAAATGAAGATTAAAACTGGGCAGAAAAAATGAACTACATACTATGCCTTGTGTATGCAGCCAGACTGACATACCAATTAGGAGTCCTGTTTCACCGGCCTTAATAAATGTATCTAAAAGAGCTTGTGACACTGCTAAGAGCTGACTGTCTTTCTTTGCAAGCCCATAAAGACCCTACCCTGCCTTTTTACGAAGGCAAATTCCATCCGTGTCAATGGTGTTCTAATAACTGGGAAATTAGGTGACGTGAACCAGTGGTAACATTGCAGTGCCTCTTCTCAACAAAGGATCAAAAGGCCACCTGTTGCCAATTAGGATTTTATATGAAAGAAAACGCCAACAGGACACAAAAGTTGGTGTTGTGCACTCTCCTTCTTTCAATTGAAAAAGGTTTAGTTCCCAAGCATTTTATTAAGACAGGAAAACCTGGATGTGCCTGGGCGCTGTATGAAGATGATTCATACATACAACTAAACACCAGGTCAAGAACGTACTGTAGGATTTATATTAAGAATTTTTAATAATCAATAAATTATAAAAAAGCATATTGAGAATACTTTAAAATATTCTTTTAAACAAAATTAACTTTTGTTAAGAACACAATATAACAACAAAATCACATTCCAAAAAATAGCAAATAAGAGGGAAAAAATTATCACAAAATGTTTCTGAGCTAGAATGAAGAAGTCTCTTCATATAATCATAAATGAATATATTTCACATGCTATATTGACACAATAGTTTGATAAGTGTGAAGGAAAGTAAGAATGAGAATTCTTGTAGTTGTGTCTATATATATATGTGTCTATATACATACCAGTGAAAACTGGTGTTTTTCACAGGCCAGTGTTGAAATATAGTTTATTACCGGCATTAGTGGTAAAATCAAAACACAAACCTGTAATGATTTGGGTTATTTTATCCAAGTCTGTGTTTAAAGATCACCTTTTGTGTTAAAGGGCAATAACATAACAACAGTGATTATTTCTAAAGGCTTTAAGAGCTTATTCAATTAAAGTAATAATACTGTATGCAGCGAGGGAGCCAAAATGTTGTTCCATATCACAATGAATTGCCTCTCCACACACACACAATTCCCCATTTCAGTTAGAAGTTTTTTAAAGGCAGTCTGCATCAGTTGTACTGTATTTTCCTTGCAACAAATACCACAATGTAAACTATGTTATGAATGTAAAAAATTATATAGAAACATTTAATAATATTTAACATTCAAAATGCACTTTGGGATTACCAGTCTTTATTGGAGTTAGGTACTGTTCTTTCTCAAATTAACAGCTGTAGAGTATTGGTGGTGTACTGTGGTAAACCATTTTCAAGAGGTGAATTTTTACTTATATATATATAAAATGAAGATGATCATATTTAAATGTGATTACATTTAAGGGGAGCATTTTTCTTAAACTAAATATTAAACTGAACCTTCAGAATGATGACAATAAATTTCATAAGTGAGCTTTAATCCTGACAGTAAAAATGCAGAGAGAACAGAGTTTTTGCGTTGTTTTATGACAAGCTTGTGAAAAAGGACTGCATAATCAATGGACCATAATCAAATCTGCATCAAAGATCATATCTTTGCTGTGGGCTTTTCAACAGAGTACAGTGGCAAAGAAGCATTCAGAACAAGAGTAATTGTAGAAGATCCCACAGATTGTCATTATGTCCTGATTGATGGGTAATGTGAAAATCCATTTGCTAAATAGCAAGGGTCAAACAGAATCAAGGCGTATCACCCTGGAACTATTGTTAATCCCTCTCTATAGCTGACAATGGTGTTTTGCATTGTGCAAAGGTTAAGAAAAGAGCACTCGTTTGAGCCGTGCTATTTTATGTTTAAATCGCTAGAGCTTGAGCGTGTTTTCAGGTTATTTTGTTTTCTGCTTGTATGTAAGATGTTAATCTTTCTTATTTTTCTGCTTACTCCTGCAATCAGTATTCCATAGTAAGTTAATAGTTTATTAAAAACGAAACTTTCTAAATGTTCAAAACCAAAGAAATAAATTAAAGCTGTACAGTTTTGTTTTACGAATTGGGCACTTAAATTCATTCACTCAGACAGGTTACTAAGGTTTGTGTGACACGGATTTGATTTCCCACACACATCCTGGTAGTTACTGTAAAAAGCCTTTCCAGAAGCTGTTTTCATTGGAATAAGGATTAAGCATTGCACATCGTAGTCTACACCAAAGCACCAATAAGTATCCATTCTGAGAAAATCAAAATAACAAGATCAATACAGATGGCCTTTAGTACCAGGTCTTAAAGGGTGTTGAGAAATTACTTTCAAAAACATTTTGTCAGTCAAGTCAAACTGGCCTATTAAAATATTTTTATGAGTACAGTACATGAATTCTAAAATTCAACACAAGCCAGTGCAATCTGGTTGAGCTCAGCTGCACTGATCTTCAGTGAACGAGTTTCCGACACCAACTTTCTTGTATTTGAATGTCAAAATATAGAACACATGATTCTTTTTTTCCATATTTCAGTCCCAGTTTCAGAAAAGCTCATTCTTATTCAATGCAACTCACCATTAGATTCCCACAAGCTGAAAACACATTCTGCATTCTCAAAGGCTGGGTGGCAGCAGGCAAAAGGAAAACAATATTGCCTGGTTCACACACAACAGTTCTTGGTAAGAATTGACTAATTAGAGGAACTTTAAGGCAAGTCTTCTGAAACTTTTGACATACAAAGGCCCTCCTGATTTGAATAACATGTCTTCCTTAAAGAAATCTAAAAATGCTATACTGTAATTGTAGTAGCATTGCACAGAAGCTCAAGCTTAGCCAAAATGTTTAGCAAGACAATGATCCAATACATGCATGCAAACAGGCAAAGCTGTGCCTAACTACAAAACACAAATGTGCTTGATGGGCCATCTCAATTGCCAGACCTCAGTCTAAACATTTTTGAAAGAACTTAGGATTTCAGTCCGAAAGTATAAACCAAGGGATATGAAAGGGGACAATTCTACCTGGAGAAATGGTCAAAAATCCTTCTCTAAGGATCCTTAAAGGACATTACAGGAGGTGTCTTAAGAACATAAAAACAATTACAAACAAGAGGAGGCCATTTGGTAGTGTTTTGCTTTCTAGGATTAAATTATGACAAATATCACTACACTTTCTGCAGTGCTATTAGGATGACAGTATAACATTTTAGATTTCTGTAAGCTCAACACATTATCTCACACAAGTGTCTTTTATTTACGTGGCATATGTGTTCATATTTACTCTGAAGTATGAATAAATCTAGAAAGCACTATACTCTGAACTGTCTGATGGATAGATCAAGTTCTGTTTTTTATATAAAAACCTTATTAAAAGTGTTTCTTTTGGGCCAGTTATTCACAATGTATCTAGCAGGTGAAAGGCAAGAATACAGTACATGATTCTTAAGGCTGCTGTGTCATCTATGGCAAACAAGGCTTAAATATCTGTACACAAATGAAAATTAATAATTTAATGCACAGCTGTATCCCTCTGAATGCCAACTAATGGCTTAGCATAGCCTGCTATGAGCATGTAGGCACAAGGCACAATATTATTATTATTATTATTAATAATAACAACAACAACAATAATAATAATAACAATAATAATAATAATAATAATAATAATAATAGTTCCTTACACTTATATAGCTGGACACTACACTCAAAGGACACTACACTCGCTTTACAGGTAATGGGGACTCCTCTCCTCCTACAGCATTGTGTAGCCCCATGGCAGCCAGAGTGCGCCAGTCTGCTCCCCACACACCAGCTCTCAGTGGGGAGGAGAACAGAGTGATGAAGCCGGTTCAGAGATGGGGATTTTTAGGAGACCATGAGTGGTAAAGGCCAGGGGGAAATTTGGCCAGGACAGGGGGGTAACACCCCTCCTCTTATCGAGAAACGCCCTGGGATTTTTAATGACCACAGAGAGTCACTAAGTAAGATAATGATGTACCTCAGGGAGAGGTTCTTTTAATAGTGTGATGAGTGCACCTCTCGCTGTCACTGCTGGGATTTGACCCCAGCTGCTTGCACAGTCCCCTGGACAGAGATGAACTGGGCCGTGCCAGAAGACCACTCCTCTGCTGTGGTCGAGTTCTACGCTGCCCAGATTTCAGACGGGAGTGAGGTCCCACCAGCAGCTTGCTCAGAGCACCGAGCGCTGTGGCATTAGCATAGAACTGGCAGAAGTGTTCTGAGAAGGTGAAAAGGCCAAGATTAATAAATCTCCAGTGCTCGACGGTGTCCTACCAGTTGTACTTAAGAAAACAAAGGGTGTTATTCGTAAGCCACTGACGCAACTCCTTCAGCAGCTGCTTAAACCTGGAGAATTGCCGATGTAACACATATCCACAAAAAGGTGAAAAAAACTGAACCAAGTAATTATACACAAATAGATCTGATGTCTGTTATATGTAAGGTTATAGAAACAATAATTAGAACAAAACTAGAGGATGACCTACATGGAAATATAAAGGGTTTAGAGACCTTAAGTCTTGCTTAGGTGTCTATGTTGACACATAATAGATCTGGCCCTGTACTGGATGGATAATATTTTCAATGTTGTTGTTATATTGCTATATTTTCAACACCACATATTATTAGCTTTTTAATTAATAATTTTAGACTTGGAATGTGTTAATGAATAGTACAGCCGATAAAGCGTGAGAGATAAGACTGGGTCTGATGTTAATAGTGGAATACCATACCGTACAGGTATCTCTATCAGGATATCAGTGAATAAATATATCAGTAATCTAGATTCTGGTACAGCTAGCAAATTAGTCAAACAAATTATACCAATGCAAATTAGCGAAATCATTAGCATATTATTCCAAAATAGAAGGATTACCAAATACTAATCACAGAAGTGACAAAAGCAATTCAAAAACATCTAGATAAAATTCAAGACAGATGACATTTTGTGTAGACAAGTGCAAAGTGTTTCTAATTTAGAATATTGTGTACAATTTTGGTCACCACATTGTAAAAAAGTGTTGATTCTCTGGAATCAAAGACAAGATAAACAAGATACATCCGCAGCTTTAAAGAAATGTCTACACTGACAGGGTAAAATTAGTGATTCTTTTGGTGTTAAACAGAGATGATGATGAGGGGAACTGATCCAAGTAAAATCAAATGCATTGATAAAGTTGCTGAAGGTGATAACCTGGTTTCTTTTAAGAAACAACTGGATGAGATGCTCTCATCAATTAAGTACAGACAACCAAACGTGTTAGGTGGGCCAAATGACATTCTCTTCTTTTTTATGCTTTGCATTCTTAAGAAGGATTCAACATTAATAGTCCACAGGAAAACCAATTTTCCAATTTAAAATGGGACCTTCTGACTGATTCTGATTGGATAGATCAGAATCGTTTTCCAGCACCTTGCCGCAGAGCAAGAAGGATGGATAACAAGTCATTTGCAAGACTGACAAACTGATCTCTTTTGTACTGTAGGCTGGAAGAAAATTACGAGATTGCCGAGGGTGTGTGCATTCCTCGAAGTGCCTTGTACATGCATTACCTGGACTTCTGTGAGAAGAATGACACACAGCCTGTCAACGCTGCAAGCTTTGGAAAGGTACGATTTGAGCTTTCCCCAAGTTACACAATAGGCTACACTTGCTCTGTTGTTTGTGCCAGCTTCAGAAAGATAAAACTGGCATACATGGAATTCTTGTAAGTGGTTGGCTACATAAAGCTTCTTAGTCTGTTTATAAGACTTGGCTGCAGCTAAGCATCAATAAATAGGTTCTTTGGCAGTGATTATAATGCTTGGGTTTAGGTGAAGCAGAATAAAAGAGCTCTTTGGCATGTCTATAAAATGTGGGCTGAGAAAGCTTTGGCTGGGAGTTTAAAACATGTTACAAGAGCACAGTGCCTAGTTCTCAATGCATGTTTAACATGAACTGCATGGTCTTTCGAAACCATAACTAACCTGAAAGCTTAAAAAATGAAGCTCTTTTAAAACAAGGTTGTACTGAAAAAGATATCCCCTTATAAACAGTCAGTGGCTACCAACCAAGCCTGCATGTACAGGTCTCCCTGAATACACCCAATCTGAAGAACTCAACATTCAGATGAGAAAAAAACAATGGCACATTTAAGGGTAAAAAATGCAGGAATCCCACAATCGTAATGGATAACTCCATAAATAAGCAATAAAATGAAAAGATGTTTATACTGAACTCGTTGCATGGATTTATTTATGACAACAAAGAAGAATAAAAGGAACATCCACAAAATGCAACACTTTGGTGAACTGCTTAGGTAAAAGTCAAATAGCACAGCAAAGTTTCATCATGCAGTACAGCGCTGCCACTAATACACAAGTTCCTAATACAAATGTGATTTAGAAAACACATAACCAACTCATCAACAATGGCAAAGGACTCTACTTTACATCAGTACCTTTCGTTCTAAATAGATATTCTTAATATATATTAAAGTATATACACATAAAACATTTGCAACTGAGAGTATTTTGTGGCAATGATACATGCATTTTCTAGTGGTATGATACATGCAACATTTGTGAAATTAATACCCACTGTTTTGTGACATTTTTAATGTCAATGTGCACTTTTTTAAAATTGTTTTTGCAGTTATTGCTGCTAACAGCTGACTCTACATTGTCCCAAATACTTTTTCCATTTTACACAGACATCACACATGTGCTCCTTCACTTGGATAAACTTGTGCAAAGCAGTGAAGAGATGAATGAATGTGCATCTTTTGCACAGAAATCAGCCGTAAAGTCGGAAACGCTACAATCATTTAAAAATGGCTTAGGATTCATGACATATGTGTCACTTTTGACTGATGGCAGGATATATTATCTGCTCTGCAAGTACAGTAGCCTATTGGTCTGCTCACACTGGAGTGATACTCCTTGATAATTTCCCATTCAATCAACAGATAATAAGCCTTTGATCTTGGAATGGCTCAGTTTTTTCATTTACAGCAGGGGCGCACTGGCCTGAAAGCATGCCTGGCATGTTGTCTGATCTGCAGAGTGTTTGAAGAATGCTTTTCAGGATGAGCAGGATTTTTTTTGGAATGAGCTACAAAACAAAATGGCAGAAACACCATTGAAAAATATGGTAAAAGGAAGTTCTCGCTGAGTCTCTTATTATGCCACTGTCATTTACAAACTCCAGCAGACACAATTCTCTTAGTGTTGCTGCTGAATCCTAAAGACAAGGTCTGTTCATGACCATGTGACATAATACGTCTGACTTTCATTACTTTTTAAAGCAGTATTGTTAAAGGATTCATGTTAGACTTAGTACCAACATAGCACTGACATATCATTTGAGTCTAACAATTCCCTGACCGTATCTGTTAATGCTGATTTAGATAGATAAGGTTTTATTGTCCCCTGAGGGATTTTTTTATGGATACACAGCACTCCTGTACATTTAAATAGAATGCAAACAAAAAAAGAATAAAAGAAATGTATTAAGCACTGGAGAAAATTCAATTTCAATTGCATGGAGGATGTTCAATGGACCATAAAAAATATTTTCTGGACAACTTCGGTAGTTTTAGGGAGATAGCCTGTGCTCATCATTGGATGAATGGACGCTAAAGCTGCTCAATCTACAATGTGTCATTTTTTGATAAAGCAGCAGTACTCCAAACTAGGAAGCAAATTACAATTGAGTTTTGAAATGTAAACACAGTTTTCTTTATTCAATACACTTTCTTCAATAGTGTTTAGAGCCATGATAGAATACAAAAATACATAATAAATACAGTTATGAAGCATTTACTCCCCCACCCCTAAAAAAATAAACCAATAAACTGACATCATGTCTACCTTTGTAAACAAGCTACTGTAGGTACCAACTATTTGAAAAGAGCGAGTGTTGATAAGTTGATGACGTTCCTTTCGGATTCCTGCTGGAGAGACAATATTAAATAATGCACAGTTCAAATTCCAATAAAACTGGGCTGAGTGCGGCTGTTTCTGTTCCCACAACCCTGTGAAGCTCCCCAACCTCCGCCCCCCTCCAGCCTCCTGTCTGAGGATATTGAAAAAGAGAGGGGCTGGGATTAATGTCTAATTAAAGGGAATTTGGAAGGCCGAGATGTTGCGGAATGTTAGATCAGTAGCTGGAACAGCATGGGGTGTCCTTTAGGAAAGCTTCATTGACTCAGGACAAAAAGTGTGAGGGCTGCCTCCCTGTCTGCTCATTTATCAAACAGCCGGACAGAAACTTCACAGCTCTCTCCTTTTTTATTTTGAACAATAGAAAGCTTGACTATTTGCTAAAGTTTTGCACCACGAATTGAAGCAAGCAGAGTCTGGCCCAAGCCTACAGACATTTCTAAAACTTGCCAAAATCTAGAAGTAAAAATAATATCCCACACCTGTCTAAAAGAATTGCTGACAAAGGTTTTTGACCCACATTGAGGTCAATCTTCAAGTTTCTCATTTCCAGAATTAACACATTATGTCTATTCAAAAATCTGTATAGTTAAAAAAAAACATATTAAAGTTTTTTTTGTTTGTTCAGTTCAGTTTGTTTGATCAGTATGAGACTAAAGATTAATAAAACACTTAACAGTTCTCTCAGATTTAGCAGCCTATTAGTCTGTTTCATATTTATCATCTAAGAAGCACAGTTAAACATATTTTTAAAACTGTTTTCTTAGGAGCATACCCATAAGACTTAAAATTATAGTAAATTATTATTATTTACATCTCAGTAATTACATGCACAGGATTTTTTCCTCAGTTAACCAATGGGGTCAATAACATACACATGTATGTGATTTTATTACTTGCAGTGGTTATCTGAGGTGTTTCTAAACAGTGTAGCATAAAGATTTGAGCTATATGGAGGTAAAAATGAAAAGGCTCTTTTCCTGTTGTTTTAGTGAATGTGTGATGCTTTGGTAAAATACATAATATACTGTATATGATAGAATGTATAATAGATGATTTATTAGATGATATCAGCAGATCTGAACTAAAATATTCAAACCTCCTGCCATTTAGAAATGACAAAAAAAGCACATGGTGGTGAGTTTCCATTGAGCAGAATGAGGGAGCCACTAGCAAACAAGACATAGTAATCAAATATAGTGCTGCTGATGATTATTGGTCATACCTTGCAATTGGGTTAAAGATCTTTAGACCTAGTTTGTCTCCACAGATTCACTGTTCAACCATTTTTCTCATATGCATAGATAATAAGACAGCAGTTCCCACAACTAACTACAAGAAGACTGGGGACAAGAGGGCAGTCAAAGTGAGTATAAACCACACTCTGTCTTTCACTCCTTCATCCTCTCCACTCAGGCAGGTCAATGCAATATAGAAGCCATTCCACTTGCGTGAAGGGCTTCACTTCGGAAAGTGATTTGAAGTACCGATGTGGGATAGACGTCCCTTGTGTTATCCATTCGCTGCAGTACAACACTAAGGAAAAGACCTGACTTTGTGAGACTCGGATTGCTTTTATATAGGAATATGCTTTGGGTTTTCACTGCAATTCATGTGGTATTTTTCTCTCTTCTGATAATAAAACTAATGCTTACTTTGAGTCACGAACAAAGGCATTTTAAATTCCAACTGGAGGCACTGTCCTCAGTAGGGAATATTAGTTAATGGGGCACTGCAGGACAGACAGGAGAAACAGACTATGGAATTTTTTAATGAGAGCATTAAAATAAAAAAAATGACAAATTTACAGTTTCTAGATGGTAAGATAATTAATAAATAAATAACTTTAATTAAAAAAGAAGATAATTTCCAAAGAATCACAGGACGATCAGTAAAATAACCCCTTTTTCAACCTGGTGAAACTCTTCTTTTAATACAGTTCATTCAATTGACCAAAAATTAACCCCCCCCAAAATGATCTCTCTTCTGTAAAACCTCTCTTTGTTCTCAACATTTGCCTCACCTTTACTCTGTAGGGCTTCTCAGATATTGAACCTGTTAAGACCTCTCATTCTTGCGCCCGTAAGACACACACGGTTTTCTCCCCAAGGTACCATTACTACGGGATCGCGGTGAAAGAGAGCTCCCAGTATTACGATGTGATGTACTCCAAGAAAGGGGCAGCCTGGGTAAACGACACAGGGAAGAAGGAGGTCACCAAGCAGACAGTGGCATATTCACCACGCTCCAAACTGGGAACTCTACTGCCAGAGTTTCCAAATGTCAAAGATCTAAATCTGCCAGCAAGTCTGCCAGAGGAGAAGGTAAACAGACTTTTAAATACCCAGCTGGCCTGCCTTTCTTCACCGCTTTTCTTCTGTGCTGGAGCCTGGCTGTGCAAGGGTTAGGTACAAACTTTCTTAAGTTGCGCACCAATGCTGTTTAGCCCCGTCTTGTGTTTCTGTGTAGGCCACAACTCATTTCCTAGGGCAGAGGTTTTTATTCTTTTTGTCATGACACTATAAACCCTCAGAGTACATATTCTATACTGTATGTCACGCTCATGGTGAAGTCTAACGCTGGATTTAGCTTGCAAAATTAGCATAGAATAATATAATAATAATATTGAATACGTACTCAGCATTTTCTTCATATAAATAACATTTTACATTTTCAGATATAACTTAAAGTGGGGTAATGCAGACCTATAAAAAGAAAAATGTTTATGTAGTGCTTTCGAGATGCCTTCAAGAAACTGTTACATATGAAGTAGCCACCTGCCAAACAGGGACTTAACAGCAGCAAAATGTGTTTTTCTCACACAGGTTTCTACATTCATTATGATGTACAGAACCCACTGTCAAAGGATTCTTGATACTGTAATACGGGCAAATTTCGATGAGGTAGGTCTGTTGTTTTTCTTTAGCCTCTTTGCTAGAAAATGTAGACAATTCAATTTTCTGCAGCGAAACATGTTCAGTGGCATAGCAGTCCCATGAAAGATCATTGATTCTTTCGAGACTCTCCAGAGTGTGTGGTTATTTTCACATTTTTTTAAATTCCTTTCCCACTTGGCCCACTATGAAGAACACATGGTCTAAATGATCATTTCTATGCTGATGACACTCAAATCTACATCCATACTAAACCTGACACTGAAGTGACTGCCTCTGCTCTCTCTAATTGCATCTCTGACACAAACATATGGATGAATCCAAATTTCCTTCATTTAAACTGTGACAAGGCTGAAGCCATGCTGCTTGGCACCGCTCAACAAACATGTGTATTTGGGAGGAGCAGTGGTTCTGTGGCTCAGGATCTGCGCCTGTGGCTGGGAGGTTGCTGGTTCGTATCCTGCGGCCGGCAGAGGAATCCTACTCCGTTGGGCCCCTAAGCAAGGCCCTTAACCCCAACTGCTCCAGGGGCGCTGTATAAATTGCTGACCCTGCGCTCTGACCCCCAGCTTCTCCTCCTGTCTGTGTGTCTCATGGAGAGCAAGTTGGGGTATGCGAAAAGTCAAATTCCTAATACAAGAAATTGTATATGACCAATAAAGTGATCTTAAAACGAATGCAGTAACCCATTAACCCAGTAACCATGGGGATGGTACTTTACTTGAGTTTCAATGTAAATTGAAGAACTTGTGGGTAATATTTGATCCATGCTTGATGTTTGAACCACATGTAAAACATCATTCTTCCACCTCAGAAATGTATGTCCTAAGTTGTTAAATGTTGCTGAAAAACTGGTCAACACATTTGTTTTCTCTCAAGTTTATTACTGTAATCCACTGCTTGTGGGGTATCTAACTTCACAGTGAACAAACTTCAGCAGCCAGAATCCTGTGATCACATTACTCCTATCACTGGCTTCCTATCAGGTTTCGTGTCGACTTCAAAACCATCATGCTCACCTATAAGGGCTTGGAACCTCAGTATTTTGGTCTCCTGTCTGTCCCCCAAGCCTGTCTAAACTCTGTAGGTGATGGGGTCCTCTCCTGTTGTGCCCCAAAGCTCTGGAACTCAGACAGTGACCTTACCTGTGCTCTTTCAAATCAAGACGTGGAACCTTCATTTTAGGAGGGCTTTTATTTAACTTGTTCTGTCTGCCCCTTTGCTCTCATTCTGTATTCCAAACCCTCACTGTAACTGTTTAATCTCTTCCCACTGTGAATGGCGTTTTTTTGTCTGTAAATCGCTTTGAGAAACCACATTAAAAGGCGCTATATAAAAATGATATCGTTATTATTGACAAGGCTAATTCAAAACTAAATGAAGGGAAGTCAACTGTCATCCTCGACCCAGGTTGCTGAAGCGGTGGTTGTTGTTGTTTTTCATGTCACTGCAGGTACAAAGCTTTCTGCTGCACTTTTGGCAAGGAATGCCACCTCACATGTTGCCTGTCCTGGGCTCCTCCACAGTCGTGAACATAGTCGGTGTCTGTGACTCCATACTGTACAAGGCCATTTCAGGAGTTCTTATGCCGACGGTCCTACAAGCTCTACCAGACAGGTTGGTCACCTTCCAGCTCGCTCCTGGACCTGCGCCAGACCTGTCACTTGGCCTGTTAGGAACGAGATGAATAGCCATCAGTTTAGAGTAGCACTACCCAGACGTCCGTTCTTTTCCCATGTAATTACATTACTTAATAGAACACAGTGATGTTCAGAATGATCAAACATTAATCAAAATAATAAAAGATGATTGAATATTTGTATATATACATGTATATAAATCAGAAAGGAATGAATATGAGATATTGTATAAGAGGAATTTCTACAGACCTTGTTAATCAGTCACAAGATTCTCTTTTTATTTGGAACTGAAGGTTGTATTTCTATGATGGTATTCAGAGTAGTGAACATGTAATATACCCCAAAATTAAATCAAGCAAGCAAATTAGGTAAGACCATTTGTAGAGGCCGGTTTTCATGTAGAAAAATGAAACACTGTACATGACTTGCAAACCTCTTAGGTCTCCTAATCCTTTCTATTTATCTCCACAAAGGAAGACAATCAACTGAAAAAAATGTAATTCTAGAGTGTTGTTGAACCCCTTCATAATACTGAGCAGAGTTTACAAGAAGTCTCTTACTTAGCTCTTCTTAACTCTATAATTATTTATTTTCACAAAGAGATGAAAATTGAAATAGTTCAAAGAAACCATATTGACCATATTTATGGGTCAAAAACTGCAATGAACATTCAACACAAAAAATAAAGTAAAGCATAAAAACAAATCTAGTAATCAAGGGAGTTATTGTTTTCTTCTCTCTTAGCTTGACTCAGGTGATCCGGAAGTTTGCCAAACAGCTGGATGAGTGGTTAAAAGTGGCTCTGCATGACCTACCGGAAAACCTAAGGAACATCAAATTTGAATGTATGCATTGGAGTAATTCACTGTGTCCATATGTCACGCTGCACGGCAGTCATTTTCTTCCCCTAACGTGAATTTAAAGAATCAAACCCCTGCATTTACACCATGTTAAATTCCTGTGTCATGTTTACCGATGCCCAGTTTGATCTGTAAAAAGTATCGTGACCGAACGCATAGCTGGATATATCCTCTGATCAATTAGCTTCTAAAAATGAAATGACCTGAACAAGCTGAATGGGTTTCTCTAATTTGAACATATTCCTATAGAAAAAGTTATGTATTGGAAAGAATTATAAATAATAACGTAACTACATTAAATTGTTTTTGCAGTTTTTAATTCAAATAGTGAAAAACATGTTGAAATTGTGCCTTGAAGAAGTTGTGAGAGCATGAGAGTTATTTTCAGCTAATTATTCAAATAACATTGATCAGACTTAAGACTTCAGACCCAGTTTTTGACAGACTGCAGGGGATAATCTTGTCAGTCTTAGTGGGTCTTTTTTTTTCAAAATACTTATCTCAGAAATGATAGAAGGACTTCTTATGCAGTGTAAAAGTATTTAATTTTCTAAAAAAATCCTGTTTGCTTCTATTTGTTGATTATTTTGCATCTTTAATATCTATACAGAATTAGTTTTAAGGTTTTAAATTAATTTGATTAATTTATAATAATATGTAACATAAACAATATACGATAATAGTTATAGCTATAATATAATTATAATTATATAATATATGATCATATTTTTTATTTTATATTATAATACTAATGCCAAAATATTACAAACATGCTCTGTTTAAATACAACAAAAAGAACATTTGGGTAATTACTATATTTTTCTTTTGTTTTCAAGTATCTAGAAGATTTTCTCAAATTCTAAGAAGACAGACATCTTTAAACCACCTGTGCCAGGTACTTATTGAAGTGAACTGTGAAAAGCTAGTGCTGTTTGAAAACCCTTACATGAATGATGTAATCGTAACTTCAAGGCATCATAAAAAATCTTAATAGGTAAAGGTCTTACTTCAAGTACAAGAGATCTAAGTATAAGGAACATTCACAAGTCAAACATCAAGACCTGAAATGTCTTTTTTAAGGGAGTAGATGTGGATTAAGATTAATCATGGGAGAAATTCACTATATCAGTGTGTACTACCTTAATTCTTAAGCATTGTAATGCACAGCTCATATATGTTTAAGAGTAGTCAATGAACATTAACAATGTAAGTTAAACAGCATACTTTGCGTCTACATCTACATTCATAAAGTATTTCTTTTTTTTCTTGTTGTTTCTAAAGGCCTCCCGAACTGTAATCCACAGTGCAGATATAACATTTCAGATGCTGGAGGACTGGAGGAATGTGGATTTGAACAGCATCACAAAACAGACTCTGTACACTATGGAGGATTCTCGGGAAGAGCACAGGAAAATGATCATACAGTGTATGTATACATACCCCAGACTCTGCTGTGTGTCCTGTAACATGAAAATGCAGTGCTAAAATGAACCATGCTTTTCTAGAAACTGAAACGAGGAAAGAATGTTCATGTCTTTTTTTCAACTTTACAAAACTTTCATTTCAAATTACTTATATCTACCAGTTTCCCCCCTAAAAGTGAAATCTACTCCATCGCAGCACATTGATTCAAATGTACTGTAGCTATATTGACCCTTATTGATCCTGCTAATTGGTAATTAAAAAATCCAATTCAATTCAATTTATTTTTATAAATAAATAATATTTTTTATCAAATAAAAACAAGGAACTGCTTGAGCACAATTTTGTAGTAGAGCAGATTGGAGACTCCTTTTGAGTAGCCCTACACTATAATCATTCTTTCAGATAAACCAGTTGCATAAACCTAATCATGAGGCAGAAGTAGTGTATCATTTGAAGTTTCACTCATGGAGAATAAAACTCAGCTGGTGACTAGCTGTTTTCCATTATCATAATTCCCACAGCTACTAAAGCAAAGCTGTGAGAATTATGATAAATTAATACCACTGACTAAAAAGGTTAAGAAGGTTTCTTTTCTATTTTCTAACAACCCAGGGAGCATCTCCAATTAATTTCAGGGTTGACTTCTGAACTTGCCACTCAAGGTCAAAGTGCAATGATTTGATCCTGTTGCATAAAGATACGTTCTGAATACTACCTTAGGCACTATGAATTGTGTAAAGGATGTTATTTCCATTATTCTATAGGAAACAAAGGAAAGAAACACCACCGAACAGAATAATAAAGGCAAAATATTCTGTTTTGTTTTGATAGTGCAGTATATCAAATGGATGAGACACATAATTTGCTTCATTCTAGATCTTCACTTAGTCAAGTATCAAAAAAGATTAACAGATCTGGTTAATATTTGCATGTTACTGCAGCTTGAACTTACAATTGTCCTTCTCCACTTATGGATTATTATCATCATCATAATAATTATTTTACAAATTAGGTTTGTGGCAAGAAAACAATTCAAAAGACTTTCTCAGTACGGTACCAGCGCATAGAATAAGCCTGGCTAGCTCATCAATTGACTGGATCACATCACAGTGAATGTCTTCAGTTTAGTCTGTAAATTAATTCAGACAGAATGCGGAATGTGATCAAATTGGCTGTGTGTTTGTGATCTCATCTGCTTAACTAGTGCTGATTGTGTTGTGTTGGTGTTTTCTCCTAGTATATCAGGAATTTGACCATCTTTTAGAGGAGCAGTCACCCATTGAATCATATATAGAGTGGCTGGATTCCATGGCAGACAGATGTGTTGTCAAGGTCAGTTTAACTAAAAGCTCATGTAATCTTCCCCTTATCTCTTACCTCACACTAACATCCAGACACAAACTGAGACTTCATTATATTCTAATAAAATCTTAAATAAATAAGAATGTGCGAACTTTGTCGGAATGATATTAGTTCAAATGGATTTCTGAGATGCAGTTATCATCCTTTCTATCCTTTCTATTATATATAACTTTAAATGGGGGATTAAGGATAAGTAACGAGTAGAAAAATTATTTCAGTGCAATTATTAAAATTAGAGATGTAATGTGGGAATTCTGATAAGAACAATTTCTTGTTAAATGACCCTAGTAAGAAAAATAAATGAGTAATGTTAACTGATGCAAATAGATGTATACAGTATATAAACAATCTTTTTACTTTTCAACATTTATTTATAACTGAGAGCATTCTGCTTTTACGTTACACCACTAAAAAATAATCAGACAAAGAGTAATGTTAATTATTAGTGTTTCTTTTTAGTTCATGTTAATGTGATGAAAATCCAGATAATAAGCTCTTTACTGTTTTCCAAAATGTGGAAACCAATTTCAGACATGTAATCATAATACATACACAGATATTTGCACACATGAAAAACAGATTGGGCTCCTGAAACAAAACTGATAGTTGTTCCCATGCACATATTTATTTTTTTAAAGTTCTGTCCTTGGTTTCTAGGGAAAACTTTCCTCACTTCCACGACAATAAAGACAAATATAAAGGAGCAAACTAAATTGTTGAATAGTTGACATGTTTCTAAGTTAGGGCTGCAACCAAGATGTCCTAGAGGTGAATCATTTTTCTATCTTTTCTGATATAAATTGCATGTGTTGTACTCTGTTTAGGTAGCTGGAAAAAAACCTGGCTCTCTGAAGAAAGTCGCTCAACAGTTCCTCCTAATGTGGTCCTGTTTTGGGACAAGAGTCATTAGGGACATGACTCTCCACAGTGCGCCTAGTTTTGGTAAGTGTTCCTGTATATCTTATCTAACAAATTCACATTGTCAGTGTGTCAATAGTGTCTCTTATTTAAGAATTTTTCAAACTTATGGGGGCTGCAGTTTCAATGTTAAGGTCCAGTACAGAGTTCATCTTATGAAACGAGTGAATTAAATTTATATATAGAGAATCCTTTCTATACCTCAATCCACAGAGATCATTTGTATAAAAAATTCTGAAGGTTATTTCAGAGCACATTGTAGTGCTGCAAAGGAATCCCTAACTGCCAAGGAAGAAAAAATGAACTGTGGAGTTTCTCAAGTTGAGAAAATAAGGAATTCATGTTTTCACATACAGGATAAAAACACCTTGCGATGAGTATAGCTGCCCAGCTGAGCACAGACAACTTCACAGAGTCAATAGATGTTTTTTCTTTGCCTTCACCTGTAATACTTTATCTGCCCTCTTTCTCATTCTAATTTTTTCTTAAGAAAACTTTTTAAATTTTGTTATAATTATTAATAATTATAATAATTAATAGACAACAAAATCACAAGATAGATGGGAAGTTATGCTTAGGTCGTAGGTTAAACACTAGTTATTTTCTATTTAATAGGACAAATAGGTTAGGAGAAATCAAATGTCTTCCTAGTCTCCTAAAAGTAAACAGTACTGTTATAGAAAGTTCTTTTCATCCAATTTAAAGAATGCATCATTCTTAAACTAGGGAGCTAGACAGAGAAGTGGCCTTCTCTCAGGGAAGATCTACAAGCAAAAAGAAAAGGGAAATCGGTGTGGAGTCTTCTTGGGATCTTCAATCCTCAGATTTCCGCACAGGCCTGTAAGGATTAGGCAGTCTTGTCGAGTGGCAAGTTTCATCCCACACGGTGTTTGTCAGTAGCGCCTGACGGAAAAGCTGAAAGAGATACAGCCGCACAAAAGCCTGTGCCCCCTCCGCCTGTCTGTGAATATCAAAGACACAGCTGGTTGCAGTGTTTTGATAAAGCAGCCCCCTATATGAAAACGACTGATTAACAATACCCAGCCCCCCTTTCCCCCCCCTTTTCAATCTGTGTATTTTAGCATTTTATGACACTCGTGCATCAGTCTGATCTTTGTCAATAGCTGTTAGAGTTTATTATGCACCAGGCAAATGTAAAGACCATTACAATATGGCGATTGTGTTATTCTCCAAAGCAGTACACTGCTTCTTTTCATAGACAATTTAGTACTGCAATCAGCTGGGGAGCTTTCTGTTTTAAAGAATATGTGTACTCCTTATTTTGAAAGGAAAGAAGTCTCTTTCCTTGAAGTTGCATCCATTACAGAATCTCACTTACGTCAGTTAGGAATAACCTGCCGTACAATGGCAATCCTAGCATATGCTGAAACTGTTTTAGTTTCTAGGCTGAGGGTTCTGCTTCTGCTTTGTAGGTAGAGAATAATTACCAAAGACATATTAAACAGCTCAAAGTGCAATTATGAGCAGTATTAAAAAGTATTTGCAGTATTAAAAAGGCACAAACTTATTAACTGAGCAAATAACTGCCTTTATGCCTTTCTCCAGATAGGCAGTGTCAAGATTGAATTGTAAAGACGCAAGCTTTCAAAGGCACATTTCTGAAACATGGCCTACTGTATATCTCTGTGCTCCAGTGCAAACCCTTTCCATTTTTCTTTCTTAAAAAACTCACAGAGCTTTACAACATTACAGTCAACAAAAAGTTATGGCAAACAAATAGTATCAATATGCTACTGCTATCTTCTTGTCTTTTTCTAGATATACACCTGAAACAGACGCTTTTAGAAAATGGAGAATACATTTTGATTTGAGGGATTTTTATTCTGAAAATCACCCTGTAAATGTTGCATACAGTATATAGGTCAAATTGATATACATGTCTATAAAAAACTGATATGTCTATTATGCCATTATAAATAATATGTCAATGTTCTGGATATTGCTTAGTTTTTCTTACCGTGCTAAAGATGGACATGGGCACGCAAAAAGAGAAAGCAAAATAACATTAAAAAGAGAATAAAAGCAAGGTTTGGCAGAAGCAAATAGTCTCAGAAGCCAAGAACTGCTTAATCTTGTGCTGAACCTTGCATCTGCTGCTATTCAGGCACGCTGTGAACCCTCGGTCCGGTATGTTTTTTTATTATTAATCCGTTTTCCTTTGAAATCCTGATAAAGAAGCTCTGTTCTAGCAGACTTTAAAGTATTGTGCCCTGCGCAACCCGTTCGGGTCTGAGATACGGAGGGCAGATGTCTGGGGGCATGCAGTGAATACTCTGCACGTTGTTTCTCGGCAGGCTCGTTCCACCTGATCCACCTCATGTTCGACGACTACGTTCTGTACTTGCTGGAGTCGCTCCATTGTCAGGAGAGGGCCAATGAGCTAATGAGGGCAATGAAGGGGGAGGGAAACACAGGTACGAGGAGTGCATTTAGATTCTGCTGTTCTGTTGTGATTTATGCTCTCCATGCAAAGCCCAAAGATTAAAAAGCTTCCTCTGGATATTACCATGTTCATTTATTTATTTTCATATAGTGGAGATTTTGTTTAAACAGACTTGAGGAGGGCCCAAGGCCTAGGCTGAACTCCTATGGTTCTTAAAGTTGCATACAGGTGTTTGTCTTTTAACAAATGGTGATAACCTCCCTTTACAAACCACCCCTAAACAACCAACCAGGGAAGATGCAAAATCCAATATTGCTTTGCTTATGTGCAAAAAAGGGCACGTAAGTAACGACAAAACAAGACAATAAATTTAAAGGGAAAGCGTACTTAAATGTTGGCATTACATTTTAATGGCAATACTGGCTGAAGGTCAGTGCTGTCACAACCCCCCTTACTTACAAGGAATGAGCCAGGGAGGCAGCTGTGAGGGTGAAGCTGGGGTTGAGGGAGGGGAGCTGGAAGCAAAGTTGTGGGCAGCCAGGGAGTATTTTTACACAGGTGATTAGCATTTGACCTCCTAAACGTCTGTTAAATGAACACCATTTAGAGGCCTTAGAAAATGTCTGATCTCACCACGTAACTCTTTTCATGTTATTATGACAGCAATAGTTACTGTAACCTTTAATCTGGTACCCTCTTTATTCAGTGGCTACACTTATCAAAGTGATTGATTTCTATTTTTTGTCTGCTTTGTGACTTACAGTAGACAGAAGGGAAGAGATCATATTGACAGAGACAACACCTCCGTCAGTGTCACCAGGCCCATACTCTCCTGCTAAATCTGTCAATTCTGTGGAAATCCCCTCAGCCCACTCTCCCAGTAACAGCCAATCACCAGAATATACAAGCGTACCAGCTACAACAGGTATGTGGCGTTACAGATATTAAGCAAATATGAGTACAATAACATAAGTTTGTTATGCTGCTGATCTTATAATGAAACATTGGAGTTAAAACTACAGTTTACAAAGTGCTGCCTCTGCATGCGTAGGCTGCAAAGGAACAAGTAAAGGTTTATTCCTGCTGAAAAACATGAAAATTCCATCGGAGCACCTGAAGAAGGCTCCACAGCTGAAATGTTGTGTTTCCTTTCTTCTCTTTTCAGCATTAAATGAATCTTTACTTGTTCCTTTGCAGATATTATTATATACCTGTAAATGAATTGCCCAGAGACGACAGAAATGAACAGATACACTTAACTTTTTCTTCAGCATTGTAACTAGCTCCTTTCTATTCAAGCTGTATTGAAAAGCGAATGTGGAAGCCTAGTTCTGAAGATTTTCCAAGTATAAGTGTTATACTGCATATGCATATTGGTGAGAAATCTACATCTAGTGGTCTTCTTTTCCTGAAAACATGGAACAAATACTTTTGTTCATTTAGCCTGAAGTAACATCATAACATAGAAGTTCCATTGGTTAAATATTTGGAATCTACCTGACCACATGATAATTAAAAGGTACCTTCAGAAAGTGTTTGATTCAGTATTTTTTGTATGAGATAGTAACTTCTGTGAAAAAAAACACTTTAATCCAGAACTGTACACGTTAATTTCCAAAATCACAGTTATTTGATGCCTCCAGTCCGCTGCAGCTCGATAGTGTACTGCTATCAAAATACTGAAAGAGATGATTGTTCTAATATACATTTAAAAATGAGACAGCTTGTTCTTTTTCTGGTTTTGTGATTGGTTGCAATCTTTTACTATAGGGTGTAGGTCCAAGATCATAGAACGTAATTACATAGAACTGTTACTAAAACCTTCTTACAGTTGTCAATTGGGCCCTTCATCACAACATTTTTTATTTATAATCTCCTAGCACTGCATCATGGTAAAAGCTTCAGGGGGCTTCCAAGATGTTTTAGGCTACCAAGGCCAGCGGGGCCTCCTGGGATCAAGGCTTAGCATCTAAACCCTATCCAACAGCTTCAGTAAAATATCAATTCACAATGTTTTAAAGGCTATGCAATTAATAAGACATACAGCATACAAGTAATATGTTTTTCACAAGCTATTAGGATTTTTTGCACTGGCTTTTATATGATTGTTATTATGGCTGCATATTCTGTAAACACAACCAAATACAGTACAATTCACGGGGGGAACAGCGTGCGCACTGGACTGTTAGCACATTGGAAAGCTGAAGGAGCTACTGGTACCTAGAGGTCTACGTCAGGTTAGATTCAGCTTGAGGAGCAAATAACCAAGGGATCCGGACCCCTAGTTAACTGGAACTGTTGTAGCCAAGTGAGATTTATCGGTAAGAAAGGCGTCCATTTTGTTTGTTTTCAACAGGGGCTGTTCAATCGTATACCTGGTCTCTTACATATACAGTGACAACGGCCGGAAACAGCCCCACAGACAGTGGGCAGCAGCTGCCCTGCATGAGAAGCACTCACGTCCCCCCGTCCTCCTCTTCACACAGGATGCCCGTGTACCCTCACAGGGAAGACCATGGGTAGGTATCCGTCCCTGTCACAGCCACACAGGTTATGGCAGGCATCTGTGACGAAACAAAGCTGAGGGCTCCAGACTTGGGCACTATTCAGTTTTCTCTTGTTTCGCCACCTTTTAAGGTACACAGGAGGGTACAACTATAGCAGCTACACCAACCAGCATCACCACCCTATCCAGAGCCAATATAGCGCCCTTCCGCACGAACCTGGGATCGCTGCCCCACTGCACTACCCTGCCTACCACCGGAGCACTTCACAGGTGAGCCACCGGCCAGATGTGTCGAGTGTCTGTCGATGCTGCATGTACACCAGCGTGGGAGATTTTGTTTGGGAATACTGGAGGGCTGTAGGCACAGCAGGGGATTATGGATTTTATCCATCCATCCATTTTCTATCCACTTTATCCAATTCAGGGTCGCGGGGGAGCCGTAGCAAGGTGGGCACAAGGCAGGGTACACCCTGAATGGGACGCCAGCCCAGCCCAGGACACGTGCGGACACAAACATGCACACACCCACACCAGGGCCAATTTTCCAATGAAGCCAATTAACCTGCCAGTTTGTGTTTGGACTGTGGGAGGAAACCCATACAAACACAGGGAGAACATGCAACCTACACACAGACAGCACCCCAAGTATGGAATTGAACCCAGGGGCTTAAGTGCTGTGAGACAGCAATGCTAACCACTGTGCCACTATACATAGCAAATGAGGTTTTTAATCACTTGTTCGGTTTTTAGGTCTTAGAATCATAGATTTGATATTTGTATTATATTTAATAGGTGTTCAGTCACCCTGCAATATAATAACAGCATAACCTTTATATTACCATTAGTAAGTATGGACAAGGTTTATGACAATATTAAAACAAAAGTAAGTAGAGTTTTATAACAAAATAAATTTTCCGTGTCCCATTAAAATGTGGTAAATACTACTTTTGCAAGCTAAATGTACTGTAATCAGAGATAATAAAAGATTGTTCTGAATCTAAATTAAAGTGATAAATATTTATCAGATGAGAATGATGTGTCATGATCTATGCTGATGCTGTATTAAATTAACTCTGTAACAATGTGGGAATGTTACCAAGGAGGCATGAGTTGAAGTCAGATAATCTGCTGAACAATGTCTTCTGCATTATCCACAAGCTGTGTCCCAATAAAATTAGTTTTACAATGCAAAATATAATTATATATTCAGTGTTCAATGTCAGGCCAGTGTAAATTCCATACTTGCTGTTGAAGGTTGAATTTTACACACACCATAAATCAGAAAGGAATTTTAATGCAGAAGTTAACCAAAGCAAGTCTATTAACATGCAAATGTTGCTTTCAGATTAACAATGAGTTGCACTCTCAGCAGCAGAGATATTGTACAGCATTTAAAGCCCAGCATTCAAGGAAATGAAGCTTTTATGCTGCAGGAATGCTGTGAAATATTTGTCAGAGTAAATCACCAGTCTTTTTTGAGCGCATCTGTTGGTTACATTTTCTCTTAACAGCTCTACAGCTCACAAACCTACATTCAGAAGAAAGGGTCCCTGTTTGGGAACTTTTTTCCAGTTCAATTTGAAAGAGCGTTGTTATGAAAAATTACATAATTTATTTGAAATGTCATCAATGCAGTAAGTGAACATGCACCTAACTCTGAATTAAAAAGATCCTGCAGTACAATGTCACATCTTTATTTTATCTCTGCAGATTTATCTGTTGTCTTCAAGGCTCATGTTATATATTTGAATTTTCTCAGGGGCTCTGTGCCACTGACACAAATAAATGCAGGATCCTAAATTGCCAAAGAAAGAGTAAGCAAGAGAGGGAGAGAGGGAGAGCAAGAGAAAAAGTGTGAAAAAGAGCGACAGAGAAAGAGAGGGAGAGAGAGAGAGGGGATCAGGGAGTTTTGTGTCCTGTTAGCAAGAGTGAGCGTGAGTTGACCCTTATAATGGTAATTTCCTGTGAAGGGCCCTCCAACAAACATTGCCTTTGTGCTCGGAAAAGATCAGTAGGCCTCAGTGTTTTGAACCCAACGTGCTTAAGCACTCTTCATAAAACCGGATGCGTGGTGTGAAAGGTGATTGTACCAGTATGGGCAAGCATCCGTGCAGATGGCTGTACTTGGGATTTTTTTTTCCCCCGGCTCAATAGATGCTTCATTTGCCGAGCTGATAGCCAGGGACGGGGCAAGGGGCGATTATTAAAATATTGTTTTTCAATGGTCTCTTCACTGCTCATGAACAAGAAGTCACTGGCTTTTCTGTGCAATTTTCTGACCCACACTGACGTTTTATTTCCATGCCCCACTCACTCATAATAGAGTTTACTGTGAACTGTTTATTTTTAGAAGGCTAAGATAGACTTTAACTACTTCTTTTTCCTAAACTTAAATGTGGTACAAAGTGCTCAGTTAGTCTGAAAAAGCTCTTTCAAAGGGGCTGTAAGATGTGATACAAAGGGCATGTCCTGTAAAATCAGGAAAGAGAAGGAAAAAATGTTTTCTAAGAACTGCAGTTTAGGACTGTGCTTTAAGAACAAGAAGTCAGGTTTCCACTGGCTCCAAAAACGGTAAAACAAGAAAAATGTAAATGTGTTAGAACAGGTGGAAACAGTACAGCAAAACACACTTGTCTTCCAGTCAATTATCTGCCTTATTTGAGAAATGCTCAGTTCTCCTTTAGCTACCTGAATTAAGTAGGTTAACTTTTGAATTGAAAATAATATTTGACAGAGAGAGCGTGACCATGTTTTGCTGATCCTTCCCAGAAACCTTTTATCTTAACCAGTTTTAAAAATAAAAAATCAATAAGTTTACATCACTATTCTGTCTTGGGAAAAACTTTATTCTGCTTAGCAAACTGTATATGTAAACGATGTAAACTATGTACAGTATTATAAACTATTTTTTTACTATTTCCTATTAGAACATTTTTGGAAAAAAATGTTTGGAATCTTGTCAAGGTTATTAAATATGGTGAAAATGAAATATACCTAATATCTAATAGCTAATATAATAGTTAAAAATATGTTAGGTATACCTCATAACACTTCAAGATTAGCAGTGATATGTGATATATTGTGTATGTGTGATGATGTTATATCTACATATATCCATCCATTTTCCAACCACATCCAATTTAGTGCTGTGGGAGAGCCAGAGCCTAACCTGGCATTGGCATGCAAAGGTCACAAGCCAGGATTCACCCTGTATAGGACTCCAGTCTATTGCAGGAAAACATACTACACTATAGAATTGTTCATAATGTACTGTATACTTATAGGTTTTACAGCAAAACCTTCAATAAACTAGATTTTGGTTTACTTTGGACACGTACAAGACTAAACTTTAGTTATCTGAAGCGCTGGTGCCCCTGTTTCATACTCTCAGCCTGCAGTAGTTTTGAAGTGTCTGATGTGGGTTGTTTTCTCTGCTGCAGTACCCCCTCAACAGTCAGATGTCCCGGATGGAGCCCTGTTTGATGAGTGGCACCCCGAGGCTGCACCCCACACCAGTGACGCCCCGCTGGCCTGACGTCCCGTCAGCGAACAGTTGCTACGCCAGTCCCCCGATGCACTCCTCCAGATACAGCAACTCCGGGGACATGTACTCCCCGCTGGCGGCCCGCAGGAACTCGGAATACGAGCACGTGCAACATTTTCCAGGCTTTGCATATATAAATGGGGAGACCACTACAGGATGGGCCAAATAAATCTTCCCTCAGGGCTGCCAGCAACGCGTCAGTGGAAGACAACGTATTAGACACTGTATCAGGGGCCCCTAAAGTGGACCTGAATCCCGAATGCCAAAAAACACACCGGAGGCCCACCTTATGAAAGAATAATAATAAATTTAATTTAATTTCATGATTGAACATTTGCTGGGAGATGTAATATTCTGGATGACGTCAACTGCAGTTTTAAGAACTTTGCAGCAAACTTATTTTCTTTTGTTGTTTGTGACCATTAAAAACAGAAACCACAGTGGAGAGCTCCATCGTCTGTGATGACCACTGCTTACCTTCTGCTGCTTGGATCATACCCTGGAATCTAAACCTAACTCTGGCCTTTAGGTCAAGTAGTGCCTTTTTCTTAAGTGCAGCAGAAACCAATCATGGAGAAAATTAATGTGTCATTTCACTGAATTCTGAAGGAGGATCTTGTTTTTCAGGAATGTACACATGGTACTGTCCTCCAAGCAACATTTTTAAGAAGTGGCTTAACTCCTGACTTTTGTAGTTGCTGTGAAAAAGAATATTGGATGGTCTCCTAAACAAACAGCCAGCATCAGCGTTCTTCACTGCCAATTGATGTCAGTACAGTGCTGCATATTACAGGATTTGGTTTGCATTCAGCCTACAGTTGACATCATTACAGCCAGAACTAAAGTTTCTTCTTTTATAACAACTCCACCACCACCAAAACACACACACGCATGTCAGCACACCTCCACCACCAAAACACACACGTGCACACAAAGACACAAAAACCTTCACAGGAACTGGAACATTTTCAACATGTTACAAGAAATGTAACCATGACATATGGCCTTAATAATTACTAAATAAAGTTAGTATAAGGTTTACAGTGGCAGTTAGTCACAAAGAATTAAATGTTGGTACTTGGAAAACATTAAACAGAACAGGTGTAAGGAGGATAGTGCATAACCCAAAAAAATCACTTTGGGTTCTACTCTGAATATACATTTTTAAGATATTTCCCACTCATAGTTAAAATTCAAAGCTGTGCCTTTGAAAATATATTGTGTTAAACTGTACTTCAAAAGCTATACAGCTGTATTTCTGAGAGAACTTAATGTAGACATTTTTTTCTGTCACTTTGTAACATTGTGTGTGTTTTTTTGTTGTTGTCATGTTTGGCTTGTTAGAAAAAAAAAGATTAACCTAGATTTGTGTATTATAAAATGCACTCAGAAACTACTGCGGACCTATTACCCTATGGGTAAGAATACAAGGAAAGGAAATCAAAATAACATTAGTCACTTTCTGTAAATAAAAGCACTCTTGGCAACCTCTGGGGTAATTATGGTCATGGCATTAATCAGGTGTCCCCAGTCCTGGTACTGGAGGGCTGGTGTGTCTGCAGGTTTTCCAGGTCTCTCTTCCAGCTCTTAAATTGTTTCAATTAAGCCAATAGCAAGCTGAATAAGATCCCAACTGGAATGAAAAGTCATAATCCCACCAGCCCATCAAGAGCAGGAATGGGGACCCGTGGTTTAAATCAATATATGTGGAGATATTTATATAGAGAAGGCTGTTACATAAAAATCTTGAAAAGTCAAATAAAGATGTCAAAATGTATTTTTTTAGAAATGTTTGATATTTGGGAGACCACTACAACCCAAGCATGCCATTTAACCCTTTTACTAAATGTTATTGATATGGATTGTACCATTTTCAGGTGCATTAGATAAGGATCCACTCACAAATTCATTTTCTAACTGCTAACTCCTGGTGAGGGTCATGGTGGTAACACACTGAGAAGGGCAGACCACACTTCCTTTTCCCCAGTAACTGTCTGCTGGTGTACTGGTGGATTCCCAGGCACTCCCAAGCCAGCCGAAAGATATGATCCCTCCAGAGTGTCCCGGGATCTGTCCCAGGGTCTCTTCCCAGTGGGCTGTGCCCGGTACACCTCCATTGGGAATTACCTGGGTGGGCATCCTCACCAGATGCCCAAACCACCTCAACTGGCTCCTCTCGATCCAGAGAAGCAGCGACTCTACTCCAGGGTCCTCCTGGACTGCCAAGCTCCTCAGCCTGTCGCGGAGAGAACGCCCAGCAGCTCTACAGAGAAACCTCATTTCTCCTCCTTTTATCCACGAAACTCATTCTTTTGGTCTCCACCCAAAGCTCATGACCAGAGGGGAGGATGGGAACACAGATCATCCAGAAAACCTAAAGCTTCTTCCGAAACCTCAGCTCCCACTTCACCACCATGTGTAAGCACAGTGTCTGCATTACTACCCCAATCCACTTGGCAGCCCCACAAAGCCCTCTACCCTCACTCATGGGCATGACCCCAAGTACTTCAACTCCTCCACCTGGGGCAGCTTTTCCCCCTTCAGCTGGAGAAAGCAAGACACTCTTTTCCATGAGAGAACCGTGGCGTCAGATTTGGAGGTGCAGACGCTCATCCTGAATGTGTCACACTCAGTTACAAACTTTTCCGGTACGCTCCGGAGATCAGACTCAGATGAGACGAAAAGGAAACATCATCTGTAAACAGCAGAGAGACAACCCTCAGTTCTCCAAACTGCATACACTCTAATCCTCGCCTGCATCTTGATACCCTGTCCATGATGACCATGAGACACACCCTTGTTGGAGTACAATGGCTCAAATTAATACCAAGAATGCAGACACAGCTATCGCTTCCCAAATACAGGGACTGGATTGCATTCAGTAGCAGATCTGGTACGCCATACTCCAACACCACCCCCCACACAGTCGTAAGGACTAAGAGTTGGTCTACTGTTCCATGGCCAGGATGAAATGCACATTGTTCCTCCTGTATCTAAGGCTCAGCTATTGGATGAAGTCTCCTTTCCAACACTCTGGCATAGGCCTTCCCAGGGAGGCTGAGGAGTGTGATCTCTCCGAAGTTGAAACACACCCTTATTTTTAATCATGGAAACCACCACCCCAGGCTGTCTATCCAGAAGCACTGTCCCCACCTTCCACGCAACACTGAAGAGGTGCATTAACCCCGGCAACCCATCAATGTCCAGATCCTTCAGCGTTTATGGCCAGATCTCATCCACCCCTGCAGCCCTACCACTATAGATCTGTTTAATTACCGCAGTAACCCCAGTCACAGAAATGGACACAGTCCCACCAGAGGCTTCACTGCCTCGTGAATGGAGGGCATGTCCACCTGATTCAGGAGTTCCTCAAAGTGCTCCTTCTACCTCTCAACAATATCACCAGTCAAGGTCAATGTTACGCAGCCCTTGCTGAGAACAGTCTTGGGTGACATCCCAACTTCCCCTCATGAGTCGTTCAATGGTTTGTTGGAACATCTTTAAGGCCTTCTAACAGTCATTCTCCAAGTCCCTCCAAACTCTTACCAAACCTCTACCTCTCGGAAAACTCTGGAGGACACCTCCAGCCACCACCCCACCCCAAGGAGAGCAATGCATGGAAGACATCCTTCTTTGACTTCACGGATTCCCTCAACGTTAGTGTCCACCAGCGTTTCCTAGGGTTCCCATTTTAACAGGTGCCGGCCGCCTTTTGGCCACAGTTCCCTGCAGCAGCCTCAAAGACCACGGTCCTGAACAGAATCCTGTTGGATCTCAGGTGGGAGTAGAATACATACCACATGGAGGTGTCTGCAATGTGTTCCTAGGACATCCTCACTACCCACTTGGGCCTCCCAGGTCTTTCCAGCTAAGGTGCCATCCATCTGACCCAACTCACCACCCAATGGTGATCAGTTGACAGCTCTGCCCTTCTCTTTATCTCAGTATCCAGAACATATGACCTTAGATCTGATGATACAACCACAGATCATCAAGATTTGGTCCAAGGTGCTCTGGGTCAAGTACACTTATAAACAAACTTGTGTCGAACATGGTTATGACCACCACACAAGTGCAGTAACAACTCACTGCTCAGGTTTATATCACCCCTCCAGATCTCTCCATTATTCTGCACATGAGTGTTAAAATCTCCCAGCAAGACTACAGATCTCAGCAGGCAGCACCCTATAGAACACTACACCCACTGTCTCTGAGAAGGCCAAGTGATCTGAACAATTGTTAGGCATATAAGCACAAACCACAGTGTGAGTTTTCCTTGCTGCAACTCGTTGTTGCATTGAGACGATCCTCTTGTCCACCTGGACAAACTCAAGCTTTACCTCACCCAGGCGGGGACTCACAAGTTCCCCTATAACAGCTCGAGGCCTCTCACTTGAGAGAACTCTAGAGAAGGCGAGAGACCTCCCGCAATTAAGTAGTCTGGTTCCAGAGCCAATTCAGTACACAGAGGTAAGGCCGACTATGTCTATGTGGTACTTTTCAACCTACCTCACCATGTCCCAATTCCTTTGCCAAGGTCTAGCCCGTCTGGACCCATCCCTCTCATCATGTTACCCAGGTGGCATCGCACACCATTCCCCATCTTTCGGCTTGCATGCAGAGAGTCGACATAGCAGGCTGAGCCCAGCCGGGTTACATAGGTGACACAGCCACAAGGTGCTCGTTCTGCTCATGCCTGATCAATTTGTTAAGGGTAATCCTACAACATAGCTCTAAGGCACTCAAGCCCCTTAACCACAACAAGGCCACAATCCCAGGAGGGTTACAAAATGAACAGAATTTGAAATGCTCTTATTTACACTTTTTCTATTTTTTTCTAAAAGGATAAGGGGTCATTTACTACATAATACGTACAGTGACATAATGGTAGGGGGAGTCAGGGCATCTTTTAAAGTTGGGGTCACACAACATGCAGAGCTTTTCAGTACTTTAATAGCATAATATAAACACTATTAAGGTAAACAAAACAAAAATAGAGAAGGAAAACTGAAAAGCCTCACTCTTTCATCTGAGCACTTAAAGTTACTGTACATTGCCTACCAGTATGTGAAAATCCAACCAATCACTCAAGGGGGATTTTCCAGGCGTAGGTCAATGTCCAGCTCAGATTCCTCAAGAAAGGTAGTCATGCATGATTGTTCCACCCTAACCCTGGTTATATGGTACAGTAGCTACTCAAATAAACAGGACAAGCACCCATAGGCCTTTGGTAGATACAGTAGCCTTTCATATTTCTGTTGATTGCTTCTATACAGATGCATCTTCTCAGCTTGGGCTAGCTTAATTTTATGGATCTTAAGGATTATGGGGCTTGTAGTTCACAAGTCGTTCTCAAGTCTACCTTTAGCAATTTGTTGAAAATCTTCAATCTGCAATCTATAACTCTTCAACTCACTGTCCTCCATTATTTAGGATATTGTATTTACACATACAGTACATAGAAAAATATGTCAACTCCACAGTACAGAAAAACACAGTCCCTGGTATTGCTAATATGAGCAGAGCCATGCACAATAAATAGGTCAATAAGAATCATCTCTCTCAACCTCAAGTTGTTAACACAAATTCTACCCAAATAACCAAGAACAAGCTACCCAGTTATATCGATAAAACCAAAATTCTTGTGCCTTTCAAGGAACAGCTGGTTGAGATCCTGAGATCAAAAGCAACTAACTGCCATATACTGCAGGCTAAATGGGCTGTGTAGTCTCACCTCAGTTGTAACTTTTCTCCAGCAATCTATTCATAATAATGTAATCTGGTTATATGATTATGACCATGCTAAAGCTGAGCAATAGATAAACCAACTTCTACTTTAATATCACTCAATAAAGTGATGTAATTGTGTTTCATTTAATAATATTATGGGAAGAGAAAATGAAGAAGCACAAAATATTGCAATTTACCTCATTTGACACTGTTTTTTCTTCTATCGTTTTATGAAAAGCAGCAAAAAAACATTACCAATTCGATGTTAAATTAAAACATGTTTTGAGTTCCGACAACACCTGCAAACCACAGATGTTAACAAATAAACTTTCTCAGTTGTGCTTACACTATTTAAGATTAAACTTTGGTTTAAAAAAGGTTCCAGAAAAAAAAACTCATTAGTATATGTATTTGTGTAGTGCACAATAAACCCCACTGAATAAACAGTACTCAATGAGCATTCTGTTGTCCCTATAGATGCGTTTAATGTGTATGTACCTTTCCTTAAGTAGTTTGAGATCAAATTCAAGTTTAGTTAAAAAAAAGTTAAAATAGTTTTAAAGCTCTTTTTCCTTTGTGATATAACAGGGGTAGACCAGTTTGACTAGAGACTCAGGCGACCACGTTTTTTTTTTATTAGCTCAGTTCTAAAAAGGCTCAGTGGGGGAGATGCTTTAATAGAAGCACGGTGTGGAAAAAATTAAATTTCTAAGGAAAATCTCTCCTGCTGTTAGGGGTCAGTGCCCTTCAGCACAGTGACCTCTGACATATAACCCTAAAGTTTTTATAGAGGCTGATTCCCTCCCCAATAATCCACACCCACAAGGAAAGGTTCACAATCATGGGCTGTTTCAGAGAGCTGTGAAAGAAAATGGAAAAAATATACACTCTTCTCCAAACATCTCTTCCCCCACACAACTAGCAGTAATGTGGTGTTCATAGTCTGCTTATGTTTTTACTAATATCAATAATGTATATATACTTATTCGAGATTATTACATACCAAACCTCAAGAAACGTTACTAAAATTTAACTTTATTTATATTATATATTTTGCAATGGATGTTACCTCCAGGAGATCTTCAAGTTTCAATAAAAAAAAGTTGAGACATCCAAATGTGAGGGAATCAAACAGTAAAATACTAAATAGATAAAAAAATGCCACGCCATCGTTTATAACGGTGTAAAACAAATTCTCATAAGCACCGTTATCTACGCAGCATCTGCAGCCTCTCTGTACTACTGCAATAACTTGAAAATTTAGCATTTATTTAGAGACAAACATTAAATGAACATTGCAGACTATCTTTAAATGGCAAACATTAACATATTTAAGTAAGCAGCTGCGTCAGCTTGTGAATTGCAAAGGAAGAAGTAGATTTTTCCACGCTACCTACTGTATAAGAAATTGTAACAATTGGAGGTGCATATAAAGAAAAACTCCGAATTTTTCAGCTGCCTTCACTAATTTGCGTATGGGAGGGGATAATTCAATTAATATAGTTTCATTCAAATATTGAAAAAAAAACATTTTTAGATAATATAACTTTATATAATGTTTTTCTGTAATCTCCGGGCACTATTTTGTAAAATGACAACCACTACGTTTGGGAGCGATTGATAAATCGTACGACGCAAAATGCAGGTCACCAGAAACTCCCGTTGCTCTGTAACACTATTATTATTTTGGCTGCATTTAGTGTAACGGTGTGTAATGGTACACAAACACCTACCGCATTGTAATGTCTGCAAGGATGAGGTTTCTCCACGGCAGACGTGCTCAGTCGTGATCCAGAAACTGGTAGGGTTACTGGTGAATAATGGTTGTAGTGCGTCAACAAACTTTAGTGGGGGGTTGAAGTGGTCCCTTTCGTTCATGTAAAACACTCAGAAAAAGTGGTATCGAAATGCAGGGATTTATCATTAGTACTGCAATACAATATTAACTTTTAATATAGTGTTTTTTATTTTAACATATCACAGAGCACTTCACCTAAAAACAGTGCTAGTCGGTTCAATGTGCTCAAGTTACAATCAAAGTTACAGAAAATAATTTTGAATGTTTTTTCTACTTTCTACTTCTAGTTTTTCAAAGTTTACTTTTGGAAGCATTTACTAAAATAAAAATATTTTAAGAAAATAAACTTGAATGTTTGTAGATTTTAGTATTTTTCTGCTGTTTTTTTTAAGCCATGAGAATGGGAAGAGATATAATGCAATTATTTTTTATCAAATAAAATGTATATAGTTAGCAAACCAATATATAGGGACCACTATAAAAGGATGAAAATAATTAATAGCTTTTTTATTATTGTTTGTTGAAAAAAACTAAACATTTCAGGTAGTTGTAGGTTTTGAGTGAGGTATCCCATTAGAAAGAAGCAGATAAAAGATTTTTCAACAAAAGGTAAAAAAAAACTATAAGATCTGGTCATGAAGAAGAAAAATCACATCTGTTTACTGTTTGAGAAGTAAAACCTGTATATTTACAGTGCCTAAACAAAGGATGAAGTGCAAAATTATTGATACTGCCCCATTCTTAAGAATCTGGTCAATGGAACTTAATCAGCTACCTATTAATCCAATTTGAAGTGTTCTTTCCTGATGGTTCATTTAAAGTGTAGAAAGACTTTTGAAGGCTGCAGGAGACATGGGTCTTTATGAATTTCCTCAAAACACCTGCCATACATATCCCAAAACAAGGACTCCTCTGTGGAGTTTTCATAAGCTCATAAGCTGTTGCAGGTACTATCCTTTGGACAAGATGTGAGACTGAGATCCCAGGGCGCTTTTTCAAATGAGTAGGCGTGTCAAACTTGATGTACTGGCTACATTCTGCTCTGGGCTTGTGAAGTTCCCACTTAATACTACATCTGATCTGCTGTGGCAGTGTTTTGTTCTACACAGAGCTCTTACATTTACACAGCTGAAAGCTACTGGTATTTAAAACTTTCTCTCAGTGCATACATTTCAGTTTTTATTGACTCCACCTTCATGGTTAGTCTGTTATTTACTTGACCCCTTGCTCACAGATAGACTGGGTTGACTTTGGTGAACCATAAATAGATCTCGAGTTGTAAATGCACAAAATGGGTTGAAGCCACAATGTGCTCTTTATAAAATATTGGCCATCATCTGTTTCTGTTGCATAAAAACAACTGTATATCCTAGAGACAAGATATTATTGTGTAATATTGTAAAAGATGAACATTAAATAACAGAGATTATACCCTGTTAATGTTAATACAAACTGTTCACATTAAATGAGTGGAAGTCATATTCACTCACAATTATTGGCACCACAGAAAAGGCTTGACTAAGTAATAGACTAAAACACATAAAGGTCACAGCAATCTACGCCATACGAGTACAGCCCGTGATTTTGTTGTCAAGGGAACCGACGTACGTCACCGGTTGAAAGTTCAAGGTTGAAAGGCCGATGAGGGCGTGTGTTGTGTTGTGTTGTGGTTGGGTGTTGGGACGGGGAAGGGTTATTTTGTGTCACATTTGTAGCGTTTTAGAGTTTGAAACCCTGTGTTTTGTGAGGAATGGACCTGAACATCATCTTGTCAAATCTCGAGACCGGCAATGAAGAAGAAATCGAAACGCTTTTGCGAGAATTCAACCGAGAGGTAGGAAATTCAGCTCCTGGTTTACAGTTCCCGACGTCAGTTAAAGGACAATTGATGTAACGATGTGCACACAACACCCATTCTGTAACGCGGCGAAAAGGCAGGAGTTTAATCTCCTACATCAACGTCAAACAATTACGAGTCATTTGACCCTATTTAACATGGGGAAATCGCTGAAAGGAGCATTATTAGCGCTGTTAGCAGATGCTCGCGTAACCCAGATGTGAGCTCAGAAGAGCCCTGTCACCATTCAAAGCAGTTTCAGGAAGCGATTCCCATCCGCTGGCGTTAAATTATAAAGTTTCCTTAAATGCACAGGCTCATATGATAAAGGGATATTAATTATTGTCTGTGCATTGGACAGACAAGAATCCGAGAAGCGGCTGCAGTCTTTGAGAAAGGGCATGGTCAGTATGAAGATTAGCAGCAGAATGCAGCTTGTGTGAGGTATCGATGTTCAAAGACGACTGTTGCTAAAATGACGGTAATTTATTATTTAATACCAATAGTGTTTTAAGGTGCACTATACCCGCAGTATATCTCTCACTTTCATCGAGGTTTCACGATGCATGGGCTTTTGTGTTAAGTTGCTGATTTACGTGTAATCTCTTTTTTTATTTGATCTTGAAATTGGAACCACTGTGTTGACCTAAAACAAAGACCTGAACAAGTTGTTTTCCGTTCTGTCTGACCTGGAGAATTTTGTATCTGAGTTTTGTTTGCAATTGAATTATTCCAGCTATCCCAGTCGCCAGTTTTCACAGATAAGATAGGATAAGATCACTTTATTGGCCATATACAATTTTTTTGCATTAGGAATTCATCTTTTTCACATACCCCAGCTTGCTCTCCATGAGACACACAGACAGGGAGAGAAGCTTGGGGTCAGAGCACAGGGGCATCCATTTATATGGCACCTCTGGAGCAGTTAGGGTTCAGGGCCTTACTCCGGGGCCCAATGGAGTAGGATTCCTCTGCCGGCCGCAGGATTTGAACTGGCAACCTTCCAGCCACAGGCACAGATCTTTAGCCACAGAGCCACCGCTCTGTCTAGATGTCTGATATGTACTTTATTAGTATAATAAGAACTTTTATTATACTAATCCTAAACTTTTGGTTTAGAAAAAAATACACCTTATGGTGTATTTTGAAGCAGTCCAAAAAAGAGTAGCCATGTGTATTATTGTCTGAAGGAATTAACTAAATACATTTTAAATGTATTTCTGAAACTGACAGGCTGAAATAACTAAATCTCTTTATTGTTATCCAGACTATAAAGGGACTTTGATTTGTGTATTTGGAATCTAGCTTTAAAAGCATTGGACAGTCACCCCATAGGACAGTTAGGACATCTTTCAGCAAGAGGCTGTGGTAGTCTGGAACAAGCTACCCATTGCTGTTGATGAAGCTGATACCTTGGCTTCTTTTAAGAAATGGCTGGGTGTCATTCTCAGATTGACTAGATGCTAAGTACCAGATAAGTTGTACGACCTTCCCTGGTTTGTCTATTATGAGGTTCCTTTAACCAAATGTGTTTCCACCTCTGGCAAAGTTCAGATTGACTTCTGCAAAAGTGTGCTACCCCTTGTGAGGGACAAGCCTGCTGCATGCTGGAAGGTTTTGGTGACGATACAGGGCTTTCATTCTGTACTCCTGTCTGCCCCTTGTGAGCACTCTAATGTCACTGCCCAGGAGTTTAGTTTGTAGTCTGAAAGTTGAGAAGTCCTTTGTTGAGATCGTGTGAGATACGTGGAATGTGAAAGGTAGGTAAGTAAATTTAATTCAAAACTGAACAGCTTCCCAGATAAACTTTTACTCTTAAACAAGAAAACTTGTGTTAAGAAAATAGGTGGTACATTTGACACAACAGATGAGTGCTGTTTGTCACACAGTTGTAAATGTGATTTCTTCTTGAATAGGTTTTTTATTAAAGGAAAACCTACCAATAGTAGATGATAATTTTGTGTTAGTTTTGATTGACTGTTTATTTTTTGTCGCAGAACTGCCGCACCTTCACCTTTGATCAAAAAGAGGAGGACAAGAGAAAGGCAAGAGTTTTTATTTGATAAAATTAACATTTCGATACTGTAGATACTTCAGTCCATCCAGAGGACGACAGTATAGCAATGTAAAACGTTGTATTCATGATAATGTTGCACTAGATTAGATATCACTGTTCAGTGACAACATTTTTTATTTGTTTGGATAATTCTTTGTTGTCGACTGAGAAATCTGCGGGAGAATGCTGTCCAACAACTTGAACGGTGTGCTCTAGTTGATGTTTTAGCTCAGAATAGCTTCAGTGTGTTTTCCTCACAATGAGCCGCATAAGCCTGCTTCTTCCAGAAACTGTGCGCGGGACTAGTGCGAGTGCTGGAGAGGGATGGGTCGCCCTGCTGCCAGACCGCCTGCCTGGAGGCGCTGCGCATCCTGTCGCGGGACAAGAGGGTCTTGGGGCCGGTGGCGACCCAGGAAGGCATGCTGGTCCTCGCCCGGCGCGGCTGCCTCCGGGAGGCGCCCGACACCCCGCATGAGCGGGTGGCAGTGGAGGCCCTGAAGTGCCTCTGCAACGTGGTCTTCAACAGCCAGGAGGCTCAGCAGGTAAGCGCGGACATCCGGCTGGCAGCGGGGCTGTGCGCCCAGCTGAGGACGTCCGCCGCCTGCGGGCTGAGCCACGAGGTGTCCCTGTTCTCCCTGCGCTTGCTCTTCCTGCTCTCCGCCCTGAGGACGGACGTGCGAGCCCTCCTGCAGCACGAGCTGAAGGCGGTGGACTTGCTCGTGGAGATCTTGGAGCACACTCTCAGCATCAAGTGGGCGGGAAAATACGAAGCCGCCATGGATCCAGACCCCAAGCCTTTGCCGTTGGAGGAGAACGAACGGGCCATGGAGGCTCTGAAAGCCCTCTTCAACCTCACCTTGTGTGACACCAGGGAAGAGGTAAGCTTTTGTCACAAGGGTGAAGCCTTCATTCACTTCGTCTCAGAAACGTCAGACCTGGGCTCCAGACGCCGTTTGTGCTCTTTGCAATGCCCAGCAATCTCAGAGGCCACATTCTGGGTAACTTCTGAAGCACCAGCTTATGGGCAGAACAGTTCATCCCAGCAGGGGGAGTGCAGGTCTATGGCGAAAGATTGCTGGTGCTTAACGTTGTTCGCAGAGTGTGTACAGTAAACCCTCGCTTTAACGGACTTGGGATTGAAAGGACGCAGTCTGCTATAGGGGAACTATAAGCGAAACATGACTTCCCCTGGAGTAACCGGCACAGTGAAATGCTTAAAGGCGTGGATGTCAGTGGTACGGTATAAGGGGAATTGGTTGTATCAATAAAGGCAGAACGTATGTTGACAGTTTCCTCATGGGACTTTTCAGGGTTGAGAGGGAATAACCGGTTCCATTGATTGTCCATTAGTTGTACTATAGACACTGTGAGGAGGAAGCGACTTTGGTTGAAACATGGGGGTAGGTGAATGGCATATGGTGGGTGCTATTTCCTTTCGTATGGTTTAGCAAATTTTATATAATATACAGTATTTCTGATGCATTATATGATATTTATTTATGATAAACACAGAAACAATTGGCATTGACTCTGTTAATTGCAGTTCATAAAAAATTGTAAGTAAATCTAGAAAGCATATATATATAGAATTTTTTTGTTTAATAGTGTGTTTTCAGGCTGAAATAAAGCGTCATTCATGATTTAATGTATATATGGCAATGACGGACAGCCCCCCTTTCGGTCCGTTAAACCAAGGTTGTGCTGTGTGTCCTCTTTCACTGTTTTTCTCATCATTTTCGTTTGTTCGTCCTCCCGGCTGACAGACTCATTATTGTTAAGTGTGGCTTGTACGAGGGCTTCTACAGGTGAAAAGCCGCTGTGTTTTTATGTGGCATGGCATGACTCTTAGCCCCTCCTTGGATGTTCTGGTCTACAGAGGCTCCTTATCATCTTTCTCACACAAACAACATACACCAACATTAATGATATTCCAGATCCACATTATGAAAGGGCTTAAGCCTTGAAACCAATCAGAGGCTTTTTAATGTGAATATTTTAATATAGTTTTGATACTATAGGTCATTGAGTATATGGACCAGTGCTCCCATTCTTTGATTTCCGGCAAAGGCCAAGTTCGTTCCCGACTACACAGATGTGTTCAGTTTTCATATTTTATCTTGTGTGAAACGATTAAGTGAAAGGGACCATAATATCTGCTACTGAGAAAAAGAAAAAATAATTTCAGCATTCCATGGTGTGAGGATTAGAGCAGATCAGAAAATATTAATTAGGATGATTAATTGAAATGCTCACATCAGCTCATCAGGTGAATTTGCTTCTTTCTGCATCTTTGCTTGAGAGCACAGTATCTTGGCCACAGGATCATTGGCTCTGGACTGGAATCTGGAATATTGATCCTCATCTTTTTAGCACCTTGATGACACTGACAGGGGCTGAACGAGAGGTTTGAAGATGTTATTGATTGAATAAAGTAAGGGCCTGTGTGAACCATGGGAACCTGGGAGGTTACGTGGGGTAATTGAAGCAGAAACACTTATTTACAGAGGTCAGTGTATATTTGCTGATCTCACTACGGAAGTGTTTTCCAGCTCTGTTCCTGGAGACCCACTGTTTTTGCTGGTTTTCATTCCAGCTGAGCTTCAAACCACCTGTGCTAATTGATGCCTTTTATTGATCTGTTTGCTTGTTTGTTTCTGCACTTGGCATTGCTTTCAGAAATACCTGACATAAGATGTTCTTTCAGCGTACAGAACTTTACTCAGTCTCTCCATAACTTGCTTTTAAGAGTTTGCTCTGTCCGTTCAGATTAAACTCTTTAATAGGTGATCAACTAATGATGAACACAGCTGGGAATGACAGTGTATCAGACATTCCAAAAATACGTTTTTTTCCCTTCTCCAAACTGTGGTTGGTTACAGTTCCAGTATCACACCTGAATGTGGGCATCAGGACAGGGTTGATACCAATAACAAATCCCATTCACCTGCTAAAAATGTGTCATAAATCTGTGAAGCCGTGCTTGTGATTAAGAACTTTGAGCAAATACCAGAAGAGCCAATGTTCCTCCTAAGGTTAGGTACAATGTGTTAACTAATGCATACATAATAATTAGGTGTAAAATGTTAGTGTTAATTAATAATCTTCACTAAAAAGTGATTATCCCTGGGATAATTTTATGGATGTAGAGCCATAATACTCCGTAAAGCTTATCATCTTGATATTACTGACTTACACAAGATAATGTATGTCTCAGTTTGTCTTTTTCTTCTCATGTGAAGGTGTTTCGTCCACAATGAGGTAGTTCTTCTCAGAATACTAATGTAGTTGTTCATTGTAATTGCAGTAGTAGGTGATAAAGGATTGTATGACGGTGAAACAGACAGCTTTCCACACAGTCACCACTCTGACATCCCAGCTGTGCTGCCCAGCATTACCCCACTTTGTGCGTGACGCCCGGATCACATTGTTGTACATCCTTCATTTGATAGGACGGTGCCCACCAGCTTCGCCTCATCACTGCCATCATGCGCCATCTTTTGATGATTAAGACTCAGACAGAGGACAAAACAGAGGAAGCACACAGGTTGGCATACTTTTCCGTGACATACAGTTTCAGAATATGGCCTTCACTGTGCATGCGGCTCCAGCATGATGGGGTATCTACTAGTATGTGAAGTACATGTCTGGGGCTTGAAGGTCTAAACTATCAGGCCTGAATAGTTTAAGGAGCAATCTAATCAGAATGAATGCAGCAAGCTATACAGTATGATTTACTGCAGGTTGTCATGACTTCTTGAGTTGCATTACAGAATCAATTTCAGGTTTGCTAGAAAGTATGGGTAAGTAACATCAGTAAATAGTAAAGATGTGTGTTTCATAATTTCATAACCTTCATAGTAAAGTAATCTTCTTTCTGTCCTTGTCATGTTATAGTCAGGTAGCTTTAATGTTACAGTAAATATGACCTTTAACCGTTGTGTTGTTGTTGAATGAATGGGAAGTTATTAATGTAGAGGTGAAAGGGAGCCTGCTCTAAAGGAACATAAGAAATGCTGCACACGAGAGAATGCTATTTGGCTCATCTACATGACTGGTACTTAGAAAAAGAAAGATAACGATGGGTTTTGGCCAGTGTAGCCTCTCTCTTTTTCTTGCCTCCCATGTTCTCATTGTTCAAATCTTAATAGAATTTAGCACTTTAAATACATACTGAACAACAAAAGTAACTTTTTACTTTGCGTTTGTTTATCTTCAGAAAACGTTTATGGATTTTAAGTATTGATTTACATAAATGTTTTTGGCAGCATTTTGGATTAATTTGCTCTTCATGGCTGGAATACATATAAGTGACTCTCACTGTTCCATAACCACTAAGTCACTCCTTAGCAAAGGATTAGATTTGGCACCAGTGGCGAGGTGATTGAACTTACTCAGTGACAAGCCTGATGAAAATGAGAGCCAATATGCCCTTGTTATGAGTCCAGTGCTTCCATGACAGTGGTATATTGGAGGCTAGACATCTGAACTAATGCCAGTGATAAGCCACAATCTGGGGTAGCATGGGTCACCTCGCCAGGATCAATGGGGAGTCCAAGTGAGATGAGTGATGGCAGCTGGACGGTCCTGCAGACTGATCCCAACGTGACGTTGCTCCAGGAGGACAACACCCATCCTCATGTCGTTTGTGTCGCAGTGGCTTTTATGCAAGATGGGCATATGACAGTTATGCTGTGGATGCCCCAGTTGCCAGATGTGAGCCCTGTTGAACATATATGAGATTCGTGAAGCATCTAGGGCTGGAGACAAGTGAACAGGCACTTGCCAGCCCAAGCTCTATAGGAAGAAATTTCAATAATACGGTGTATGAATTTGTTGAGTTTATGGGTGATATTCCTTTTGATGCACAAATGCTTTGTAAGTGTCTTAGATTAAACTATATCACTTTAGTGCTTGTCCGCAGTATTTTGTAGTTACACATTGTAGAGCATTCCGCTGTTTCTAAATTAATTTTGGGAAGTAAAAGTTTCTACCAAAGATAAATATAATTCATGTGGAGAATTCAAAACTACCTTTGAGCTGTAACAATGTCCATCACCTACCATATACCTGGCACAGGATTTATACAAAACCTTGTAAGTCGGTTATGAGGATCCTGTCACTGGCTTTTGATACCAATTGTGCTTTGATGTGGCTTTGAATTGGACCATGGCCCTGTTGTGAGTAAGCAAATGAGTTTGTTCGCCAAGATTTTCCAGGAGTGACTTTGCCTCGCTGTGCCAAAGGTCCTGTATCCACTGCCTCTGCATCGCAAAGGGTTTCTGTGCCAAGAATGGGCTGCAGCTCCACTGACAGGAATTCCTGTTTATCTGTTCAGCACACAAGTGTGCTGTTGTCTTGCACAAGGAAATCAAGAAAACGTAAGGAAATCTTACACCATGAATCTTACTACAGTAGCCAGTAGGTTGGCGCACTATATGTAAATTTTGTGCATTATGTAATGGTGCCTAAGATTTAACATCCACTAATTGGAAAAAACGTTAAACTGCAAAAATTAACATTGCTGTTTAAAAAAGTCTGTGCAAGAGCTTTAATGATAGTCCATCAAAGCCCTTTCAATCTGTGAGGAAATCAGCGTAACCAAAAAACTGTTCATAGCAAATGATGTATTTCTCAAATTTAAAAGAAAGTTTTGTCCTATTATTGCATTACAAAGATTGCGTTTAGCATAAATTTAAATGTTTTGGACTCCACCTAATTGGCATGCCAGAATTTTAGTCAGATTATGACATAATAAAAAACCAATATTACACACGTGTGTCTGCTGCTCCCATTATATTTTACACTAATGGGCAAATGAACTGATTAACTATTTTATGAAATTCAGCAAATGTAATTTTGAACAAATCAAAGCTTGTCTTAGTTTGATCTGCTAGTGTGTGCCTAAAAGGCTTTGCGTTTCCCTGATTCAGCATATGGGTTGGAGTCTGAGAGCCAAGAGGAAGGGTGTCATCTGCAGATGATTAATGATATCTTCAGCAAGGATAAATGGGCCCTGATGTATTCTGTATCCTCACCCCCTGTGGAATGCAGGCTAATTCCATTGTGTAAACCTGGCTATAGTCTCGGTCTCTTTGGTAGCTGAAGAATTTCCTACTCTCTTCTGGCACAAATAGAACTGTCAAAGGGGAGACACAGATCAGTAGGCTAAACCCCCTCTACTGAAAGACATAACTCAAACACAGTGATCCAGAAAATTCATCTTGGAGTTTTTCTTTTAATTTGAGACTTTGGTTTCCATATTTATAAAAAGCCTTTAAATTGCAAAGGTCAGATGTCAAAATAGCGTTTTTTTTTATTCCAATCCAAATGCCCTTTTAATTTCTGTTACAGATTTCTGATGGAATTGATGAATCATGAGATTGACAGAGCTATAATGTTTAAACCCTATTTTTTGTGGTCTAAAAAAAAAACTGCCTGTTAAAAGTGTTTGGGTCTATTTTGGGTACAAGGTGTTGGTTTAATTCAGTTCTTTTTTTAATGCTTTTCTTTTTAAAATCTTGAAATTTGTTGTCCACCCATCTCATCTGAAGTCGCCTGGTATTTAGTGACCTGGCTCTGCAGCTGTGGACCCTAGTACCATAGTCAGTGGATGTGTGTGGACATCGTTCCCCTGTTCCAGAGGCATTGCAAGCTTGTTGGTTGCCTATGTGGGTCCCAGGAGATGCCGTCACACTGCAAGCCAAGCGAAACCTAGTAACAGCCGGCTAATTATATGACTGAGCCTCACAGATGAAACAACAACCAAATACACCAATAAAACTCCACCCCACATGTGGAGCATGCCGGAGGCTGTATTATGTTGTTTAGAGAAAGAACCTATAAAATCTCAGGTATCATAAAGAATACATTTTCTTACATTACAATTGAATTCATTAAGAAGTAATGGCACACAAAATGATAGAAGCACACTAGACATCTGTAAGAAAAAGTAATATGTAAGCAAGTAATAGTAAATATTGTCTCAAATAGTGAACTATCATCGGTGAAAGGTGGATTAGACAGTGACATCAAAGCAATGATAGAAAACAAGAATCTGTCCTTGATGTGTCACGTTGTGATTCAAGTCATGTGGTGTCTGGTTTGATTTGAACTATTTGGGCCATTCTATAAAACTTTAAAAGGACGATTTTTTTTACTGAAGAGCAGTGCATCTAGTTGACCTTTAGTCTGAATTGGGTTGAAACTTTAATAGGGGTGGCATGAGGTCCGTAGTATTACTTTTAAGTTCCGGGTTCAGTTGGGGTTTACATGTTCTCCCATGCTCCCGGTTTCTCTCGCATAGGAAAGACAGGCCAGCTAGATTCATTGTCCAAGTCTGTTTTTTCCCCCGTGCGCTTGTTGGTGTGTGCCTTGGGATCACATCTGTGGCTGCAGTCCAACCATGTGACCTTTGTTTCCATCATATGCCCCACTTTGTCATGACATTTCCCAGGAGTAAACAGTTTTGTGGTGCTGGATGAGTATAACTTTATTATCCTTTATTGCCAACGGAGCTCTGTGTTATAAAGGTACCTAATAGGCCCACACATTAACCTGTAGAGCAGGTCTGAATGTAGTATGTCTTTAGTTTAATAGTTGAGTCTTGATACTTTGCATTTCTGTCTTTTTTTTTAGTCATGCCATTAATCTGCTGAGCAACATTCCTGTCTCCTGCTTGGATGTGCTGATCAATGTGCAAAGCCAGGGAGGACTGGAAGAGTACAATGGAAAGAACATGGATGTGATCCAGGTTTTATTAGACTTTATGGAAAAGCGGATAGACAAGGTACAGTAAGTCACTAAAAACAATTCCATACTTTTCTTAGAACTGGATCTAATGATCACTACATCTAAAGTGCTTTTATGTAGTTGAACTGTTTTTTCATATTTTGTAACTTCATCCATCTTTGTTGTACAATAACGTGGAATATAGGTTTAGAATATCACTGCCAACATTCCTTTTCTCATCCTGTTTCTGAGTAAACTAGAAAACATAGTGGCTGATGCCTTTCCAGGCTTTATAGGTTGTCCCTCAAGTAATTCATTGATTAGTAAACATAACCTTTACACAGCAATGCTTAGACTGTTGGCACTAAACAGCATCATTTATGAAAACACATCCTAGAAATCCTATTTTAGGATTTTTGTTTTATTATTCACTGTGCCTTCATTTTTAGCTCACAGGTGATGCTCAATACGTAGCAATTGATATAATTAAAAGTGCATGTTGATCAGACTTTAAAAACAGATTTTCGAATATTCAGGGGCAGCTTTATAAAACTCAGCTGTTACTTGTACTTGTATATTTATATTGGATTGAGATGACTGAGCAATGTTGTTAAATGTAGATTGTATGGTATTGTATCATGGTGATGCTATATTGCATAAGTGTCATATGTTATAGCTCTTGATGTGTGAGACAAATTCCCTTACGGGCAATAAAGGTTAATTAATCAATTTATCATTTATATTTAAGTATGTTAATACGTGTTGCTTTCTCCAATTAGGGCTCAAACTACAAAGAAGGACTAACTCCAGTTCTGAGTCTTTTGACAGAGAGCTCCAGGCACCACAGAGAGATTAGGAAATATATTAAATCCCAGGTAAGGTTTTTTCTGCCTGAATCCCCCCTTATTTTCTTGGCAAGCCCATTCACTGAAATCACTTGAAACGTGATAGATGACTTTTGATTATTACTTGTATAGATAAAAGACACATTATTTTATGTGCCCGAGAAGAGCACTTTAATTTGTGTTTATTTCTGAAATTAGTCAGTATTTTAACTGTCACCGATATGACAGGTAGCACTTGGGCCAGACTGGTGTCTCTAAGTATTGTGTGTATGCAAGCACCCTGTCGTGTCCTCGTGTTCCACACAGGGTGTAAGACAGCCCTGTAGATTCCAGTCCACAGGCCTGAACAAGAACAAGCAACTTCCGATACTAAAAGATGGATTTACTGTCATATGTTATAATCTAAGAATGAATAGAATAGAGAGAAATGATTGTCTATTTTAATTATATTATCCTCTAGTGCGCTGTCTAGAAGTGTTAATAGACGTTTTAATTATACAGTACAAGATGCATTTTTGTGTAATGTACACACATGCACAACACCTGAAATATTTGTGCAAATATTTTTTCTTGTTTTCTCCTCCTTGCCACAAATCCTCAGGTTCTACCTCCTCTGAAAGATGTTAAGAACCGTCCCGAAGTAGGAACTACTGTGCGGAACAAGTTAGTGCGACTCATGACGCACGTTGATACTGGAGTGAAGCAGCGCGCCGCAGAATTCCTGTTTGTACTCTGCAAAGAAAGTGGTGGGTTCTTGTGCGTGTGTGTCTTGTGAGATAACTGGAGCAGTCTGTATTGTGCACTCATTTTTCATATTTGATTTTGTTCTACTCAGAATGAAAGCAACAAAGCTTTTCCTTTTGCAGTGAGGATGGAAGAAATCAAAAATCAATCAAAATGAGAGAGCTAGGTGTTCATGCTGACAAACCAATTTAATCTTTTAGTCAATGTGGGGAAGGCCAACAAAATGTTTGTATATTATATATTGTTATTTTGTAGTATATTGTTGAAAACATTCATAAAAAAAACAGCACCCTTCTCTGTTGAACAGAAGACTACCAGGAAATTTGATCCCAGTATTCAAAATCCACAAATGCATAGGCAGTCAGCCCAGTGGATCTCTTTAGAATGGAGAGGGAAACATACACCAGAGGACACAATGTGGAAGTGCTTTTGAACTGATTTACCCGAAGGATTGTGAGATTTTGATAAAAAAAAAAACTTCCCAGCCATCTTGTTGAAGCCAATACCCTGGTGTCTTTCACAAAACAACCTGTAGATGGGCCAGAATTCCTTCTCTTGTTTGTTGCCTTAAAATGACACGTTGGTACAAGCCAGTTCATCTGCATCACGGCTTTCGCATACTCAAGAACAGTAATGAGGAGATGACAATACAGCCGTGGAGCAGAACAGAAATTCACCCTGTAGAAGTGTTTGATAATTAGAAGGACAAATTAAATGTTTGTCATGAAGAAGAACGCTGAGGTGACGTCATGAAAGTCGCCCAGACGTGCCTCAGGTGCGAGCAGCACTGATCGTTGTCGAGCCGGCGGGATGTTCTCAGGGGTTTTGTGTTGTTTCAGTTGACAACCTGCTGAAGTACACTGGATACGGCAACGCAGCAGGGCTGCTAGCTGCCAGGGGGCTGCTGGCTGGAGGCAGAGGGGAGGGCCAGTACTCTGACGAGGAAGACTCCGATACCGAGGAGTATAAATCCGCCAAGCCTTTGTAAGAACGTGCTTTAACATACACCATGTGCATTAGACTCGTTACTGCAGGGGATTCTTCAAGTTGCTTACATAATCATTTCCTTTCATTTTTATAACATTTTCCATCCCTAACAATCCCTGATCAACTTTTAAGTTGTGGCTGAGGGTCTTTGGAAAACGAGGAAGAGGAGGTTGAGGCGAACGAAGGGCTTGCGTTTCGTGTTTTAATTTGCACGTTGTGATGCTTTGCAGCAGTGTTGCAATAGCAGCTCTGATGTTTCTGATGGATAACGAGATTCAACTAAGCAAATTAAACCTTTAGATTAAAAGGCAGAGGTTTTTCCAGTACCATTTTGAACCTGCTACATGGAAAATGTTATACAGATGGAAGGATGTCTAGTACAGCATTTTGCGTGCTACAAAAATAGAATTATTTTAGTGATTAAAAGAAAATGTAACATATTGTTACAAAGGTAACACTAGCATTAATATTCTGTTTATTTTTTTACATAATTGTGTATTTAAAAAAAAATTGTTTTTCTTTTTTCATTACAATCTCTTACAGCATCAATCCTATCACTGGACATGTTGAAGAGCCAATGCCAAATCCGATTGAAGAAATGACTGAAGAACAGAAAGAATATGAAGCCCAAAAACTGGTTAACATGTTTGACAAGCTCTCCAGGTATAGTTTGATGCTTTATTAAGAACATAAGGAAGATTACAGATGAAGAGAATCTTGTCTACTGGGTTTTGATATGGGCACAACATTTATATTGTAACATCTGGAGCAGTGGTGGCCAGCAACTGGTAGAGATTATGGGTCAGTCTTAAATCATTCATTATTAAACCGATTAGCTTACCAAAATGATCAAGCTCACGTGTGTTTTAAGTCCTTAAGTTAAGAATGGTCAGGTGTGACCCTTGTGATTTTTATATCCAGTGATCTTTTTACTTGTTAATTGGGCAAATCAAATGGCTTTTGTGGCGAGTACAAAATTGTTAATAACTGCTTTTTGAGGGGTGGCCTATTAATTTCGCTGGGCCGATTAAGGGCTCTTAAGGGCCAGGATTGGGAAACTTTGGACTATAGCTTATATTATACAAGTGTACTTGATATTTTTTTTTATTTTTCATCCTGTTCAAAGTGGACATACCTTCCAACACACAGCTGGTTGTGTCTGCCAACAGGAATGTAAAAGCAGTGTGTATTCCATGTTGTCGTTATTTACAGAACCTCACCGCCGAATTATCATTTTTTTAAAAAAGCTCTTCAGATTTACGTTACCTAATATTGTTTTCAAGATGTTTATATTAAACAGTATAATGTAATCAGCTTACTTTGTTGCCCAGTACTGTATGTGTTGTAAAACACCACAAACACAAACTAAGTAATTTACGGAAACAGTATAAACCAAATATAAAGGATTTTCTTGACCCCCCCAACTTCCAGCATTATATAATGCTTTCCCTTTGCTATTAGTCCCTTTTTTAAAAGCAAACACATACTTGTCTTTGCTAACCTTATGGAAGAAACCAAGCAAAATCATTGTGAATGCGTGTACAGCTGATTAGGTAAGGTTTAATTGAGGGTGAGATGAGTGTGTTCCTTGCCAACCTGTTCATTAAACCAGGAATCCACGTCTCTGTCAGCCTGCTCCAATTATTGCAGCCAGAGTATTATAACGCATTGAACAAAAGTCAATGAAACGAGTAAGCAAAAGAACCCACCAGCACACCGGCTGCTCTCATTAAAAATACAGCATTAATTATCGGGTAATTGGTACACACAGTGGGTGCATTTCTTTTCTTTTTTTTCCCTATATCTTTACCTCCCCCCACACACATCCCTTTTTTCTTTTATTGAAGTGTGAAACAAAACAATGGTGCATGAAAGGACAAGAATTTATTACCGCTACTCAATTAGAGTGAGGTGAATGGATCTTGAGCAGAACAAGCGGCCAACGATTGGAGAATCTCTTCCTCTGACCATTATTCGGTCCGGCTGCCGTAATGAACAGCACGTGTCGGTGTAGGGCCCGCCGTCAGCAGCGCGGGACAGAACCAGATTCCTTGATAATAAGAGAAGGGTTTTTTTCTTTTATTTGGAGTAGTCATCAAGCTAAATGACAGTCTGCAGATGAATCGTGCGTAGTGTGTTCTCTAGAAACTCTTGGGAGACCTGCAAGTACAGACAGGAATGCACTTTACCAACTGCTTAATTGTGACTCCTTCCCTGCTGAGGGCCCTTCAGCAGAATGCCTTGTTTGTAATGGGATAATTTCTAATACAAATTGGTAAGGGGTGTTGTGTTTGATGTCAGTGTGCAAAACAAATACAAATATATACAGCTGGTTGCCTAAATCATGGGAGTTTTACTAATTGGTTATGCTCAGCCACCTTAACAGGCCCATGAGTTTATTGCTTATAGTAATTACAGCAAGCTGTGTGCGTGACAGATAACTCGTATAAACAAATTCTATCCAAGGTGTCACTTAAATAGGTTTTATGAAAAAATTACCTGCCAAGATTTTTTTCCTTGAATTAGTATTCGTGCCCCAGGAAAGTTTCTACATTTAGTTGTGGTCTGAACCTGCACTCACACTTCAAAACAGGACCTCTATATTCAGAATCTCTCTTCTCAGTAACCTTATCCCAATAGAAAAGCTGGCCTATATGGGAAAGAAAAGAGCCCTTGCTGAAAAAGACTCAACTTAAATCCTGTTTGAGATATAATTTGGCAGAGGTTCTTTTGTGGTAGAAAGAGACAAAAAGTAATTTTTGAAAGCATGTTTTAAGTCGAACAGAACACATTACCCAGTCAACACCATCCATAAAGTCATGATTGGTGGTGATAGGATCATGCTATGGGGATTCTTCTCATCAGCAGGCACAGGGAAGATCCTAAAGACAGAGATGAAAATGGATGGTATTAAATACAGGCAGATCGTGTAGATTCAACATGACCTGCTTAAATCAGCCAAAAACCCAAAAGTGAGTCAGAAATCCCAGTTTTTGCAGCACAACGATGCAAGACCAGAGCCACACTGAAATGGTCGGACAAAAGACTCAGAGTTCTTCAGTGATCCAGTCAAGGTTCTGGCTCAAATTCAATTGAGCATTTATGGCGAGACTTTAAGATTGTAGTCCATCAACGATCCCCAAGATTCTTGTTAGAATTGGAGCCATTTTGTTGGGAAGAATGAACAAAATTACACCATCCCACTGTGCAAAGCTGGTCGAGACCTGTACAAAAAAGTCATAGCGGTAACTCCTGACCAAGGTCTTCCACCAAGTACTAACTTGGACCAGGAATATTTGTGTAGCTTAATCTTCTTAGCAGGTTTTGCTCACATTCAGCTGCCCTCATATATAACAATGTCCAGTTTGAACATCACAGTTTTGAATAGAAACATTTAATTTGAAAAAAATACCTTGCATGTAATTCATGAAAATGCGATATCATTGGTAGGATATGGGTATGTTTGCCAAGGCACTTGTCGACAACACTGAGATTTTTCCATATGTCTTTGGTCTGTTAATTTTAATGTGTTCGGGACGAGCTTAATTTCCCTTTAAAATGTTCTGATTTTAAAGAAAGTGAATTGTGCGTAATTATGATTTTAAGCTGTCAGATAATGAATGCCCATGTGGTTTAAAACCTTTGATTGGATAATTCACTGATTAATCACCTTTAGATGAGCCACTGGCTGGCAGAGCAGATATAATTGGATTATCCTTTGAGGGGCAGCGAGAGCTTTGAAGAGATTAAAATGACCAATGATCCTGTAATTAAACTGCTGTGAACAATAGTAACGGTAGGGGTAAGGACAGCAGGCTTGAAGTGAATCTGCCAGTCCAGAAGCACTGCTAAAGCGGATGTAGAAAAGGTGTCTTTCACAGAATAATTGGTTTCTTTAGATGAAAAATCAGAATACATTACCCAGTGTGGAGTGGAGCACAAGGGCAGGTGGAAACACAACAGTGAATTGATTGAGCACAGAGTGGAAAAACAAATAAAAACACCATTATGTAAAACAAGAGGTCTGCATCCTTTCCAGGATTCAAAAAGGGTTTGACTTTCTTTCACAGGCTGTATTAATTGGCTTTGAACATCTTCAGCCTTTGTTGGTCTGAGCTTTCGCTTTCATTTTTATTGTGACCTGTCCATTTGCGTTTCTGTTTAGTTGTTTTCTTGTAGTTCGTTCAGTGATTTGGTTCGGAAAAGATAACAAAGAGACCTGACAGGGCGATTTCGCTTGCATTTGATAATGCAGTGCATTGCTTTCATGTTTCTCTCTCTTCATTCTCCCCTTTCACCTGCAGACAGCAGATCATTAGGCCAATGGGAGTGAGACGGGATGGCACGTTGGCGCCGCTGGCGGAAGCTGTACAGCAGTGCAGTGCGGACAGCTGCAGCTCGGATTCAGACTAGCACGCCCCCTGCTCCACTGCCCAGCCTGGCTTAGCACCAGGCATCTTCAGCACGACAGCAAGAGCCTGCAGCAGCTTTCAGGCTGCGAACCTGCCAGCAGCTTTTCTTCTGACAGGTCTGCTGCCCGTGGTGAAGTGTTAAAAACGGAGATTGAAATAAATCCTAGAGGGGAATCCAGGTCAGATATCTTTACTTCTCTCTGATGGTGGACCGATACTCAGCAGGAGGACACACAGGTGTTAAAATTGCTCTGAAGAAGCAGTACAGATTTTGAAATAAAACATCGGGGTCTTTGGAAGAGAAAGCTTTGCTGGGATTAATTGCTACCTTTGTTTAAGTTATTTTGCTGGTAACATTTTCTTTGTTGACATATACTATAGGTACAGCAAGAAATTTAGCTGACCCTCCCATCAGTATAAGAGCAAATATTAAATGGAAAAACAACATTTAAACTCCATGTTCCCAAAGGAAATTACATCATTTAGGAATGATTAATATAATTTATTTTATACAATTAATATTATATCACGGTTATATTCATCAAGTGACCAAGTATGATGCTGTTCTTAAATCCACCTCTAATGACCAGTACTTTTAAGATTTGTACAGTGTCAGGGCCAATAGGATTGTCCACCTTTCATATTATTGTATTTTCTGATCTTATATGTGCTCCAGGGTGCTTTATTTCATGTTTTAGTTACACCCTTGCTGCTCTGCTAAGATCTGGTACCATGTACTGCTTGAATACATATTTTCAATTAATACATAAGGATCACAGGTTTTCTCTGTTGTTGCCAGGGGTTTTTCTTGTTGCATGAGATGATCCATAAATGTTTCTCTTTTTCCTTTTTAAAATTTTGTACTTCTCTGTATAAAAATGTTTGCCTGTTGCTTCAAAAGATGTTTTTTACAAAAAAATATTGTACAGAAATTGAATATGCTGCAATTAATATATACCGTAAGTCTGTACAATTCAAATTCAACCTTTTTCTCTTAAATTGTTTTTTTTCTTTTCGACTATTCTGCTGCACTTCCATATACAGTCAGTTCTCTTCCTATAAAGATATTTTGTCATAAAATCAAGGCGCTTGTCTTGAATTAATCAAAAAGCAAGTATTAAATATGTGTGCCTTTATAATGCTTATAAATGTAGTGGTAAATTGTTGTGCAAATAAAAACTGGACTGATCTGCTGGATTAAACAGTACACTGAACACGGAGGGATAAATTACTTTGTGCATGTTTGTAATTTGAATAGATAAGTTAATCAATTAGATTTGATTTTAGTGATGACGACTACTCAACCTGCTAATGTTTCACAAGGAACAGTGGCTGAGGTGATGTCGGCATGACAGTCTGATAGAAAGACATCATCAGCTAAGGGCCGCCCTGGAAGAGAGAACATACTTCTCAGCTTTGATGTCTGCATTGTGGATCAAGACGCAAGGCAAAATAGACAACCAGCTCTGAATCAGCTGATTGCAAATGTCAAGCTTAAGCATGAACAGGCAGTTTCATCAAGCTCAGCCTGTTGAAAACTTCACAGAGGGATGCTACGGTCAGATTGCAGTGCATAAACCCCTTATTACTCCTAAACAAATGCACTTTTGCAATTAAAGGGCTGTGGGGGAAAAATGTCAAATTGTTATACGAGTCATCCTTCACCCTGTTCTCGGCAAGCAGACGAGTGTGGCGCACATGGAAAGAATCTTGAGTGCTTGTTTCCCCTGGTGAAGGGTTCTCGTGGCTCTGTTTATGGTGTGCAGTGCATTTTCCTGGCATAGTTTAGGTCCACTCAACCTCTTAAAGGGGCAGGTAAATGGCAATAAATGCAAAGCCATTCTGAGAGATCATGTTCATCCGATGGTGAAGCACTTCTATCCTAATGGGAGTGGAATCTTCCTTGGAATCTGATGATAATGGGGATGGTGCCCCCATTCACAGGACACCAGTGGTTCATGGAACAGTTGGAGCACCCCATTATCATCAGACCCCTAAGAAGCAGGAGGGGGGGGGACACTGGAGCTGCACACTCCTTACCCTTAATACTGAGGATAAGAGAAGTCGGGAAGCTGCTGCTTACTTTGCAGGCCACGCTTTGCCTGGGGGGACCGTCTGGGACAAACACTACTGTGACATGGTAACCCTCAGCTCTGCACACTCAGGGACTCTTCACACCGATCTCTTCGCTGCCATTGCAACGGTTCGGGTATCCAGTAGTCTCTGGAGGACAGGACTTGTGTCATCGGCCGACCATAAGCAAACCGACACTTTCCATGAGAAGAGCTGCATCCCTGCTCAATCTCTGCCTGACTTGTAGGATGGAAGTTACACATATAGATTGCTTCTTGCTTGGTCTTCTAGATAACACCAAAGCAGATAGTCCCATTGGTTTTTAGCAATCATTTCTACCTAAATGGCTACTCTAATTGACACTACAACCCCTGCTGAACTTCAGTGCTCTGTCCCTGAGCTTGTCCTTCATGTTGCCAGAAAATATCTGGATGTGCCACCTCAGCATGATGGAGACAAACCTCTGATGTCAAACCACTCTTTCTGTCCAGCACAGGAAAAATTTACCCCAGGGAAGGCTTTAAGAAATCCCTTTGTCGGTTTGGAGCACAGACTTCCCTGTTTGGCCATGGTAAAGACCATCCAATCCAGTCTGTTTCACATTTCACAAAAAGAAAAAGGGTTTGTCATGGGGTGCCAGAAAAACACCACTGTCCTCTTGCATGAAGTTTACATGGACTAGTGCAACAAAAAATGTGAATTGTCCTGGAACTCTAAAAGAGTTCTAGTTTGAAACATGTTTATGGTATACATTAAAACATAAGAAAGATTACAGGAGAAGAAGCCACTTGGACCTTGGATCTTGAATGTTTGGTTCTGAATATGACTGCTGGGTTGAGTTTTTTATCTAAGGATTCTCTGACCAAAAAATTAAAACTGTTCTATTTTTTCTTAGCCTGTCAGTGTAGGAAATTCCTTTAAGCCCAGGAATATATCTGGCTGCTCTTATCTGGAGTGATTTTTTGTAACGTGGTAACCAAACTTGTACAGAAACGTTTCTGTACATTTGGTGCAGCACATTACCTTGACCAACCTATTTCTAATAATGATGTATGGTCATGCCTGATGTGGTCCCAAGAATCACTTGTGCTAAGCACTTGTTTTAACTCTTACTTCAGGCTAGAGATACCTTAACCATCTCTGAGGTTTTGAAGGAGTTTAGAAATTAATTCTTAAATTAACTCTCATTCTGTATGGGAATTTACAAATACTTTGCCAGGGGCTGTTGTACATCTTTGCTTCTAAACAAAAACAGAGCAGTGAGTGGATTTCACAGAAATTACAAGCCTGCTGTTGGAAGCAACACCAATAGCAACACACTGAGAAAGAGTTAAAAACTTGATGTGGCTGATTTGAAAAGCAAATTTAAAAACTCATTTTAGAGGAGAATTCAAAACAAGGCTGCTCTGCTATTGCCATGATTAACAAAATGGTAGGATACTTGCACTAAGACTGAAATAAAACCCATAGCTTCTGTTGATGCAATGAAGACAATAATATTGTACTACAGTTTTGAAGCTGGTACAAGTGTGAGATGGATCAATCCAAACCCATATGTTCAAAGTCTTTACAAACCCAAAAGCCAGTGCCCTCCTTCATCTGTTTGCAGATTTAAACGCTAAATTGCCAATTTCAAATGAAAAAACAATTACCTGTGTCTGTGTACTCTAGAGAATAAATCGAGACTTACTGATAACTTTGCATTCCGTTGAAAACAAATCCAAAGTATCAGCCTCCCACAATAGTCCTGGAGGAAGGGCCTAGGGCTCTGTATAACTTTTGGGACACAGCAATTGTGTGAGGGCACCAATTTTACTAAAGAAATTATACTAAAGAACTGTTTGCATTACCTCCTCATCCTGATTTAACACACACACACTAACAGCCAGATGTCAACATGCCATAATGTGATTGGTCTTCTTATGTTCTATTAACTGATCTGAAAACCTGTCTCCCATTTTGGAACACAGCTATACATGACTGGCCGTGTCCCAGTTGTCCACTCTTGTGGTCTCTTGGCCTTCACATGCGTGTTCCCTCCAGGGTCTGCGAGGGCTGGGTGTCCCATTTTTCATGTGTCTCACAGGGCTGCTCACCAGCGCCCCCTAAAGAGCTCTTTAGATGCCATTCTTGTGAGTCCACATCTGAGCAGACTTCACCGATGGGAATTACCCCCCCAATTCCTCAAGGAATGGTGACCTATCCAAGGAGAAGAAAACATTCAAGTGTAGTAAAATGTAACTTTTTTCCCCAGTTTTAAGACCCAAACTATTTTATTTAAAAACAACTGGGCTACTTTCAATTCACATGTATTCTAGGTTAGAAGTGTTGACACAAAGCTATTATTATTTCATTAACCAACCTCCCCATCTTGACTGAGGAATATTTGTTAACCGACAGTGTATTTTGTATGTGGAAAGAAAGTATTTAATGGTGCAAAGCTGTGAATACACAGAGGGAGAGGCCAAGTTTTCCTTATTGAGCCTTAACCAGCGTGTGATGTCAGGCGAGGGCGTCCCAGTACCTTTTATATGCATCGCAGAAGTGCCATCCTGCAGGAAGGGCTCAGGATTCGGTGCAACTCTGAGCCATGGCAATTGTGTGAAGGCACCAAGGCTTTTACTAAAGACCACTTTCATCCAAGACGCACCCTGCCCCAGGACACTGACAGGAAGAAGGGTACTGTTTAAATTGTTACTCCCATTTTTCTATTTTTTTTTCCCCCTCCAGGACACGGCTTCAATATTTTGAATGCATACAGTCATAGGAAGGGGTTCTGCAAATGAAAATTACTGGGTCCCATGCATGCTCCATCTTCTGTCAAGCCTTCGTCACTCTAGGTATTAAACCTTCCTGATCTTTAAGATAGCCAATTTTCTCTGAAAGTACACATCAGTGCCTCTCTGCCGGTCGGCTGTCAGCACTGGGATAGTCCATCCTTTGTTCTGAAATAGAAACATCTCTTACAGTTCTGTAAGAAGCCACCCTTTGTGCCTGGAGGCCCTGTGAAAACACACACAGCAGGAACTGCACACTTGGGAGGTCACGCTTTCCATGCAAATGTGCTGCTGCCCATTCAGAGCTGCGCCTGTTCTGGATCCCTTATTACAGTTTCATGCACTTTGCTTCCAGGCGGGTTTTTTTAATCCGCAAATCGGGTTGAGCAAGTATTCCAATTTTCATTTAAACATGCAAATAATAATAATAATATTAGTTCCGTCATTATAACTGAAAAACAGTTGTCCCCATGCCATCAATTAATTCAATAGAATGGCAGGTGACACTTCGAAGAAGCTTTAAATTGTCCAATTATGAACACATTTTAGATGCTAAGAACAGTTCGTTTTATAAATGGCATTAGTAAATCAGATTTTTTTCTCCCCATCCGATGGCAGGAAAAACGAACACAACTGCATAAAGTCAGGAGATTTAAAGCACAATCACACTTCATAATGGCCTTTAAAAGAAAACACATAAATTGTTTAAGAACAGGGTCTTTAATAATGTTACTTTTTTAAAAAAGCAGATGATAATGACATTGCACCAAAAAAAACAAAACAAGAAAAATGTTAATCTTGACAAAGGAAAAAGTCATAATTAACAATAAAGGACAGTGTGAGTGTAGCTCACTGTTCAGAAGAATAGAAAAATAGAGACTCTGATAAAATTTCAACACTCTCTAGGCCAGACAGTGAATGTCAGCTGACCTACTTGGGTATAAAAATGTGAAACTTGCAGCTTAATTACTGAGGCCTGAGCTGCTAGTGCTTCCAGTGTCCGAGTCAGAGGAAGAACTGTCTTCCGGAGCCCTTTTCTTCCGTCTCTGCACAGCAGCCGGCCTGGATGTGCTCTTCGTTCGCTCCTTTCCAGGGTTGGCACTCTTCGGCTTCACCTGTGCCGAGGGCACAGCTTGAGGGAGCACCTTGGGGGACACTCTGCTACTCACAGACAGGTGGTCATTAGTCACCTACGTATGTAAAAATAAAACCGGTTTTAAAGTTCCTTGTAAAAATGTGTATGTAAAAAAACAAAAATAAGTATCACTATAATATCCTACATACAGTATGCAGATCTTTTCCCATTATTCCAATTTAACTCTTCCTGTATGCTCATGTTTATATAGATATATCCTGGAGGTAAAATGGGATGCCGAGATCCTCTTCGATCTATTTTTGTCTTTCAAGGGGTGATGCTGTTTTACACTCTGGTTGTTCTGTTAACTCGATACATTTCGAATGATTTGTGAACACGCGAAACGGCAGCTCTCCGTGAAATTTGCTCTGAAAACATCGAATTCCAACAGCAGAGCGCCCCTCCTCCTTGGACTCGATTTCGATTTTTGTATTAATGGTGCAGCTCGCCTTTTCAACTAGGTCAATGACCTCTTCTTAAAAAAAGAAGGTTTAGGACATAAAACTAGAAAAATATTACAAGAAGCAGATGACTGATATTTATAATCAAGTCAACCAAAGCTTGATACTGAAAGCGCATTTCTGTTTGCTTGAAGTGGTTACTTGTGCTCAAGAGCATGCGAGGGAAATGGTTGAGCTTACCACACATTCGTGACGTCTGATTAGGTCTTCAATCTCTTCATGCCATCCTAGATGCCGAGCAAACATTTTTACACCGTCCACCAGGTCTCCCAGCTCCATGAAGTCGGTTCTCTTTAATGGGATCTTCTGAAACGGACCTATTGGATCTCGATTCAGCAGGAGACGAGGTACAGTGGCCTTCACAGTATTGACAATGCTGGCAAAAGGTTCAATCTGCAGGAGGAAAATCGCTTTAAGTATTAAGTACAAGTTTCATTGGAGGATTCTTTAAAATTTTTAAACACATTTTATCATGTCCTGGTTACCTTACACAGCATAATCAGACCAGAACATTAATAACTTTATACATACTTGTACTGCTGTATAATCAGCGTATTGCCATGATAACTATAAACCCTTTTTGGCTATTTTGACACTTAAATTTTGTACCTCTTCAATAAAACATCTCACCTGTAGGGATGTTCCCATTATGATAAGTAAATCAGCTTTGGGAAAATCTTTGGTGTGCAAGAAGAATTTTTTGGGCAGATCTTCTCCAAAAAACACAACATCCGGTTTTACCGTTCCTTGACAATTTTTGCATCTTGGGACCTTGTTGCTCAATATCATTTTCTGAAGCACAAAACAAAAGAACTGGCTGAACAAAACAGGTGATAGTGTGTGTGAGGGGGTAGTTACAGAAGTTCATTGCATCATGTAAAAAAGGTCAAGGAAAATGAACTGAAACTTCAGAGAGCTAATTTCAACGCCATAATCCTAGCACAAGTCTAGTCTTTCTAAATCCCAGAAAAACATCTAGTTAGGAGAATGTAATCAATCATGTTTTTGGTCTACATTCGCCATAGTGCTTAGAAATCAGCTGTGTAAGATATTCAATTTACCATATTTAAGATAAGACCACTTTATTGGCCATATACAATTTCTTGCATTAGGAATTTGTCTTTTTGCATACCCCAGCTTGCTCTCCATGAGAAAAACAGACGGGGAGAGAGAAGCTGGGGGTCAGAGCGCAGGGTCAGCCATTTATACAGGGCCCCTGGAGCAGCTGTGGTTAAGGGCCTTGCACAGGGGCCCAGTGGAGTAGGATTACTCTACCGGCCGCGGGATACGAACCGTCAACCTTCCAGTCACAGGAGCAGATCCTGAGCCACAGAGCAGCGCTCCGCAGAATATTTAACACAGAATGTTTGCAGCTAGCCTCACAATGTGAGACTCAAATGAAACACTGGTATTTTCTAACTGTGTATTAGAAGGCTTGAACGGTTCCTTTCTCTTCCTTTTCACCTTTGCTTCGGTCACTGGGAATTTTGTGTAGCACAAATGACAGGACGCAGAGGAGAATGTCCCATGAGCCTCCACAAGCTTCTCTTCTGGGATCCCAGAAACTGTGCCGAACAACAAAGACAAACGAGTGCTGGTGATCATTTAAATGCAATTCTTTGGTTTCCTTTGGTGCGGGATGTTGGCTTTGCTAACTTCACCAGGCTAAACCAGCTTCTAATGGATGGGTAGATCGGGATGAGAAAACGAATAATTTCAGAAAAGTATAAAGAGAACTCAATTCAAATCATTCAGATTTAGAATTAAGTGCCTTACATGCAGTACTACCATTAAAAACCAAAAACTGCACATGGTCTCAGTACTGACTGTTGCTATATCAGGATGTACAGTAACAAAGAAGCACAAATGACAAGCCCAGCCCTTTACTACAGTATCAAGTACCCATTTTATTATTGTTACTTTTTCATACCATCTGATCATCACCTGGCACCTCCTCAGGAACCACCAGTATACACAGATCTCATAAATCACAAAATGTTGTGCATTGTAGTTTCAGAAAGAGAGACTTCCAGAGTTCTCTGTATCTCAGTACGATTCGGTTCAGTATAGCCATTTCTGTGACTTGTACTGTGCCGTTTCTGTTACTGAATTGCTACATTACTGTAAATAGATTTACTTTGTAAAACCACTCCTTCGTAAGCATTTGTACTGTGCTCATTTTTAACACTTTGTTACGAAATACCTCAAGTGAGGATGCCAGCAAATTTAAATGAAAAAAAAACATGCTTTTTTCTCACTTCTCTCCAAGCCGTCGATGTTCTGGGTGTACATTCTCAGCAGCAACCCTTTCTCATGCAGCATCCTCACAAAGTAGTGGACATAGTTGGGCCGGTAGCATCCAGGGTAGAGTTCTTTGGCCAGAGAGAAGAAAGGCTGAGGATCACAGGTGAAGTAGTCAATGTCAAAAATGGCTTCTGGATAAGGGATGTTGTACTTCTGTAAATTCGCATACAGCCCGGATTCTGGGGTCCTAGCAGGGATGAACACAATACGGGAAAATGAAGAAGTAGTACAATACTACACCGTGCAGATCTTTAGCTTTGTGTTTAATTGTTTCACATTTTTTGCTAGGCTTTATGCTTTAGCAATGACAGTCCCTTTATCATCCGTCTTTGGGAACGAAAACATTTCCCCAGTAATACAGAGGGAGGAAACACCGGTCTCAGGCTTTCAGTTTAAAATACCAATTTTTTCCCCTTCACACTCACAAGCAGTTCACGTCAAACAGACGGCAGTGGGTAAAGTCCTCACCTCACCACGGGTAGAATAAAGCTCTCTACGCGCATTGCTAAAGAGAATAATTTTGCCCAGTCCACATGGAATAGATCATTTAGATCAGTTTATCCATGAAACTTTTCCTTTTGGAATAGATCAATTGACCGAGGACCGGATGTCATTCTGCAGTCACGGACAAGCACAGACCTGAAGTCAGGTATGCCGCTTGCAGTGCTGATCCCAGCGCCGGCCACCACAATGATATTCCTGCAAGGTCTCTGCTGTATCAGTCTAGCGACGTCCTCCAGGTTTCTCAGCTGGCTGGGAGCTCCGCGGGGGTTTGCAGCTGCAGAGTGTTTAGGTGCCGAAACTCCGCTACCTCTCGGGGGTCTTGCACTCCTGACGGAGCAGGACCAGACACTGAGATCGTCACATCACTGTGCTGTGGGGAGAGAGCAGTCTCCCCGATTCACTGTCTCGGCTGTTAACCCCCACATGGGGGAGCAGGGGTTCAGGACAGTCCAGAGAAACGCAATGTTAAACATCTACAGAGGAGGATCAGCTGCTCCTGTAACTTCTTGGCAACTTAAAGGAAGGGCCAACACGACTGTACTTTAATGTGAATTAACAAACACAAACCAGAGGACACAAGTGCAAATTATGTGCCAAAATATTTTGAAAGCCAAGCACAAATTTTAAAAAACTGAGAAGAAGTGGAATGTCTTTACACAATTGGTTGTGGGAGTATGGAACATCTTACCAACTTGTTCTTCACTTCTTTCAAGGAAAGACTTCATAGGATCTTTGGATCAAATTAGTTACCCAATAAACTAGAAGAAACCAAATGCTCTCCTCTGCTTTTTGTGTATTACAATCCCACTGTAGTAGTAACAAGGTCAGCTTCTTATGCAAACAACATGTTTACTTACTGTATATGTTGAAATCTGAGTGTAACACGGAAACTGAGCCATTGTTTTAACAGGTAAAAGAACTGTCTAACATGAACCATGCCATTTCTCCATTAGGAAAATTCAACAGAAACCATGCATTCATTTTCTCAGATTATCCAAGATTTTTCATGTTGAAATTAGCCAAAGTGCATTTATTTATGAAACTCAGGCGAGATCCCTGTTCTACATGCGAGGCTCACAGCGCTATCGGTGAGTGAACCTCTGGGACTGGGCTGTGCTCAAAGACAAGAACTAGAAGGCTAACATCTAACCACACTTCCTCATTCGCCCCTGTGGGGATGGGGTTTGTAGTTACCAGACAATGTGAAAAACACATAATTTACTGATTCCAAATCAGGAGTGTATAACTAAATACATGTATTTTCTAATGTGCTAAAAAGTATAATGCATATGAATGAATCCAAGCTACAAGTCCATCCATGCATAAGACACCAGGCTTAAACTTGCCAGTGAATTTACTCAAATTATTTCCATTGTTACCTGTTCTGCTTCTCAGTAAAAGTCAGCTGGCCCAGGTTTCTGACCAAGGCTGTTTCTAAGGACTTGGCTGGCTCCATCTTGTGATTCTGCCGATCATCCTCACGGGCTCTCCTCTTGTCATCTGAAGTCTTCGAAGCTGCTGCCACGATCCCAGATCTGTGTTCTTTCGCTCTTGTGTTTGCAGGACACTTCCTTGTGGGCTTGCTGGAGCACAGCTGTGAAACTGGGCTTCTTTCTGAGCTCCACGTGCTGCTGCTCATCTTCGAGCCTAGTAACAGAACAGCTTGTCAAAATCTGTTTCCCCCGACTGTAAAGACATCAAGACTGTTGATCTAAGGTATGTACATTATTTTTCAAAATGAAGACCAATAAGTTGTACTTTAGTGTTGAGAGCCTGTGATAGAAGCTTATTTGTTCCAACCAAATGCAAAAGCACTCTTACGTTTTAGGGGTATCTTATTTTTAATTATAAAAAAGTTTAAAATAGAAAGAAAAGGTCACTTTGAACACGTATACACCAATGTGTCAATCTTAATGTGGCCAGTCAGATGCTGAGTAGCTGCATATTCTTCCTGTATGTTAATTTGAGGCGATCGGGTAAATGTAGCAGTGATCAAATGATAGTTTTCAGTTTTGCCAAAGGCTAAGAAATCCAAGAAGAAAACATTGTATCGAGGCTGATAAGGCTTTTAATTTTTTTCAAAGATTTCTTAACGTTGGCACAACCCCACGAAGTCGGGTTGTTATTGATGAGACCAGGCCTCCCCTGTCTTTCCTGCAAATAGCAGCCCGTGACCCGCTAGGAACACGCAGGCTCGTCTGCGAAGGAGGCCCAGCTCCTGATTCAATGCCCACACTCCTGTCCGAGTGCCATGGAGCCTGAAGGGTGGCAGACAACGAGTTGTAGCAGGAAAGGGGAATCGCAAGACAAATGACAATTCAATATTGTGGAGGAGTACAGTAATTATCTTTTGAAATTCTGATAAAGCTTACCTGGACACTTAATGCCCAAGTGTGCAGTTGATCGTGGGAGGTTCTGTTCGATAAAAAAAAAAACTACATCTTAAATATAAGATGGTAGAAAGAACTGCAAAAAATTAAGATCAGAAGGCATTTTATCTATTAAAGATCTGTAAATTAATTTAAAACAGCATTACAATTGACTAATGTGAAGACAATGCTGATTAATCAAAGCAAACCATGAAGCACCAGTAATGAACCTTGTGGCTGAATGGTATAAGATATACAGTACAGTAGTTTTAATTCAACATTTATAGAATTCTCCATAAAAAACACCACCAATATGGAGAGTTTAATGTTTAGAAAGTCAAAGCCCTCTCCAAACTGAACTCTAGATGCTCATAAACACTGGCTTGCTCCTGCTGCCCTTTCCTTAAATTAGAAAGTTTGTGATTGTTCCTTTGGGTGAAAATTATTTTTGTTGAACAGCATTCATTTAATTTGTCCAGTTTAGCAGAAGACGCAATTCCCAGACACCTGCTAAATTTGAGATAAAGTGAAACTAAGCTGCAAGTTGGTGATTTTTACTGATGATACAGTGTGTCTGTGAAGATAAGATGGTACAGTCAGCAGTGAAAGTCTCCTCAAGCCTGACCCAATACTGTAAATACAGATAAAAGAGTAGAACCCAGGATGGAAACTTGGGGTACACCCATAATTACTGGAGGTTAGGCAACACAATGTGAGATTTTACACACTGTATATAGGTTTGTAAGCAACACTGAAATCCTAAAAGGGAGTTCATATTGAGACCAATGTTATGCAGCCTTTTTTTTTTTAATAACAGAGAGTGATCCACAGTGCAGAAAGCCAAGACTGTAGAGATAGCTGCCCAAGTGTAAGTTTTGTCAAAAGCCATCAAAACATCACCAAGAACTTGAAGGCTGCTATAACATATCTAAGCCCAGAATGTAAACCAGCTAGCATGCTGAAAGCATATGAGAATATATAACAGCCCTCTAGAAATTAGAGTTATTTTTTTCTATGGGCTTAGAAATCCCAGGCAAAACGACTACAGCTCAATAGCGGTTAGGGTGTGACTTATCGCCCCCTTTGAAACAGGCACAAGGAGGATGGACTTCATTCTGCTGGGATTTCAGCCCTTTCAAAAGGGGGATTGAATAAGCTTCTAAAGAACATCTATTTGGTTATAAAAAGCACCTGGAAAATGCAAATCATGGTTGCGGTGCTCTGAACCAGCACTTGTTTGTAGGAGGAGCTGAGCTGGAACATGACTTGTAACACAAGCAGCGATACAAAAGTCTTCTTTTTGAGAGGCCCATACTATTGTGGATGGAGGGGGGGATGGGGGGTGGGGGGTGGCATTCATGTATAAATCTTAATTTCGTAAAATACTGTAGAATGTGGAAGTAGACAAACCAAAGATTTGATGGAGTCACATCCATGCTGAAGTGGTGCGTTTTTATTCACTCCTTAATATTTTCAAGACTTACTGAAAAAATGGAGTTGTGAATAAACATTTGAAATACCTTGGTTGCAGTCAAATGGTAATTAATGGCTAAATGCAAATGTGAGAGTCACCTGGGTGATTGACACTACAGCGGATCTGTATTTACCATATGCTCAGTGCTCTTTCCTTCTTTCCGCAGGGCGAGTTTTGTTTTTTCAGCCTTGCGGCTTCCAACCCTTTGGGGTTCACACAGTGTTTCAGGCCTTGAACTTTTCCACTCCTTTCCCCTCAATAGCTACCCGACCCATATTTAAAAAGCAGTTACAATAAAATTATAGCTCTCCGCTTTGTTTCTCTCCCTTTGGCCCGTGAAAGGCCGAAATGTTTTAAAACTGTCACCTCCACACAAAAGGTAATGGCGGTAATATATTTAGTTTCCCCCTTTAGTGGCTTTCACTGCCGCTATGCTAATACAAACCCCACAGCTGTAGATACTTTATGGTCAGGGAGTGGGGAGAGGGAAAGCTCTGAATGAGAAGGGGGAGGAACAGGAGCCCAGATTGACTGTGTGTCAACAAATGCAGCTGGGAAAGAAAGGAACGGCCCCTCAAAGGCCTCAATAAGCTAAAGAAGAAGAAGGAGGGAAAGAAAAACTTGGAAAGATAAATGACGTGGAGGCGGAATTCAATAAAGGCAGACCAAGAGAAAGAGGGAGGGCAGCGCTTAACACCCAGGATCTTTTCTGCGGCCTCACGCGGCTTCCAGGAGAAGCAAGTGAAACTGGCAAGAGGAGAAAAGCAAGAAAAATAAAAGTATGGCAGCTGTGTCAGTGGTAGAGGGAGGTGCATCCCCTAAGACAAGGACGAAGAAAAAAAAAAACGAGCAACGGCTTCTGGAGAGAACCTTCCTCCTTGCCCCAGAAACTTTAGCAAACGGCGAGAAATACAAGTCATCAAGAATTTAAAAAAAAAAAACACTCTAAAAATCCCTTTTGAGTCCTCCAAGGCCCGCTGTGAGGAACGCTTTGATGGCTGCAGTACTTCGGCGTGCTTCACTCAGCGCTTCTTTGACTGTGCCTTGTTGATGTAAAAAAAAAATATGCAAATGAAATAAAATATCCTAAAAAGACTTAAAGCTGCAATGCACTTTGGTCTGTCCTTTTCAATCCTTGCTTCTAGAATCCTAATTGTGGTTAAATACCTTTCACCTTCGTCAAAGCAGGACACCACTGAGCTAACGTACTGTACAAAATCACACAGTTCATCAAAATGCTTTTCTTTTACCCACGTCTACTTCAGTGTCATGAGTTAGAAATACGGGAGTTACAGGATAATCCCAACCCCGCTGGACGTTTCACAATGCAGGCTGTGGTGTGAGCACCAAATGTCAAGTATTGTCTTCAGCTTTTAAAAGTGGAACGTTTCCACTGAGATACGAGATTCCTTCACACTTTGCAATAAGAGTTGGTTAATGTCAGCAGTTGTTCGTTTTTCACTTCTGTCCAACGACAACCAGCTCCTTCCCGCCGTCGTGCCGTCACCCAGCATGCAAGATTTTACGCAACTTGTCATATAAAAAGATGAGGTTAAGAATAAGGCTGTCGGTTCCAGGCAACTGTGAGCACTCTGAGCTCCATGGACGGACGTGCTCCCGGGGGATGGGTCACATCTGTCCTGAACACTCGAGACGTTGTGCTCGAAGGGTTAAATCAGCTTGGCTGCTCCCAGCTCTACCCCCTTGGACTTTCACTGAGCCGAACAATGAAAGCGAAAATCAGTCCCTTCCAATTAGAAGAGAATAAACGTCTCATCCTGCCGGCGCTGAACCCTGAATAACAAAACACCTACAAGAGAGCAATAAACTACGCAACAGAACGCAGATTCTGTAAAAGGAAATCGCCCTCGTCTCAAGAGTGAAGTAAAGACCACCACTGGTAAAAGTCAGGCATAACTACTTATCTCTTTAAATTTATTTCTATTCATATATAAATGTGAATATTTAGTGTTATTTCAATGGTCATAACCTACTGTAAGTATGCCGTTTGGCACATTGGTCTTAACCTTTCTAATATTCGTTAGCACTTGTTATGGAGGTCATGTGGCATTTTGACTCCAAGGCACAGCTGTCCTCCAGTTCCTCGCGTCCAAAGTAAAAATCTTGCTGGGGCAGCAGTGTTGCTCTACCGCTCTAGTCAGCCACAGATATGGTCACTGGACTTAATTCTGCAGCAGAGTTAAATGAACACTCCTAACTGCATGCAGTTGGCTCAAGCAGGTGTGCATATAGAGCCATACCTGGTCAAATAAAACCGTGCATTTTAGCAGTATCCTTAAAACAATGCTTAACAATCAGCGTCCCACTTTTCTTAAGCTTTTAGGGCCAATAAAGGTAAAAGATTAGAGGGGAAACAATGTATGCTAATGTCCACCCACACCATTTTTAAAAGGTCAGACTTACAGCTGAAAGTTGTATAGAAGCTGTCCCCTCTAAAGAAAGACTTAACTAGCCAGGAACAGGCTTAACTCAGGAGAGGAAAAACTAACACTGTCACTAGGATATGGAGAAACCATGGTGAGGAACTAACAACCACAACAGCACAGAGGAATGAGCAGCCAGCAGCTGCTCAGTGGGCTTTTATCATGCAATGCAGTATGTGCAGCTCGAGATGCACTGAACGATTGTTGAAATGATGTAGACAAATTGACTCAAATTAGTTTAGCATGGGCCACGCAAAGTTTAAATCTCCAGTGCCCTGATGCATAGCAACAGCTAAGAGCACATGACCTTTCAGAGACAGTAAGCTTGGAGACCACAAAAGAATGAAGCCCATTCAAACCAAAATATTGCCATAGACCAAATCCAATGCTGTGATCACAAAAAGCCACACAAAGTTATTGTAAAGTTATAGATGTTGCATGTCAAAGAGCCCGACACAGCCATTATGAGGTGGGGTTTATGATGATAAGAGAGAAAAACGTCTTGTATGTAATTATGCTGTTTGATGCTTCTCTAATCCCTTGATTGTTACTTAATGACAAATAAATCCCTGAAGAATTGAGAAAAGATTAAAAGGATTTTGAGATCGACTCCCCCCCTCCTCCTTTTCCATTCAGTCAAACTGTTCTCGCCCTTTTTTTCTTCCCTAAATCCGACCAATACAATTCCTTGTGGCCTGTGACACCCAGAGACCACCAGGAGTGAGCTTCTCATTTTAGTTACAGTAATCTAATTATAGCTGGCCTTCAATGCACAGCCTGCTCCAGTGCTTAGGGTTTGGCAAAACCCTTAGCCTTGTTCCCTGAAGGTGGACTTTAATCCTTTTAAATTCAAGTGCTTCAAGAGGAAACAAAATCTTTCTGGTCATAACACTAAAAAAAAAAAAAAAAAAACCTCAGATGATGGGATGACTTCATTAGGAGAGGTCCAAATAAAAACTTATTTTCTGCAACTAATACTTGTTTTATCAAGTTAACAAGGATGTTGCTACAATCAGAGCTCTGAAAAGTTATACCTTAATCCACACCAGAAATTATTTCATTTCAAAGTAATCAGTGTGTTGTGAGCATCATCTACTTTAATAGGTTTGAAGGAGCTAATAAAAACACTCTACAAGCACAATGCCATACAAAAAAAACAGGCAGACAAAACCCTATTTAACCCTCTGGTCACTGCCAAGCATAATGTGTGTTTTCCCTGAAATTCTATTTTGAGGAACTGCTGGCAACTTGCCCTCAGAAGTCGCCTCTCCCAAATTTTTCAGACAGGCTAGGCAGGTTTCCATGGAAATGAAACCCCTGCTTCATGAGAGCAAAGTTGACTGTTATCCTTTTTTCTCTATCACAAGATATTAGTTAATGTAACAGTGCTGTACCGCCTGATATATTAAACTTGAAAATATAATCTGATCCTTTTACTTGTGAATTTCAGATTGTTTATTATTGAAGTTGATGCCAAATACAAAAAGATCAGTGCTTAATTGAGAATACAAAGGAATTCCTCAAGGCAATTTTATAGCTAGCTGACTCCTTTCAGTAGAGTAACAGTTAATTTATGTATTCCAGCGCAGGAGGCATGGTGGTGCAGTGGCTAGCATTCCTGCCTCGTTGTGCTGGGGCCCTTAGTTCAATTCCAGTTGTGGGGTTCTACCTCTGGGGAGTTTGTATGTTCTCCCCATGTTGGTGTGGGTTTCCTCTGAGTAACTATACAAATAAAGGTTTGTTCCATGCTTTAAGAGAAGAAAACAATGTTTTGGCTGTGGAGCCTTCATCACCTGAAGAAGGCTCCACGGCCGAAACATTGTTTTTCTTCCCTTCTCTTTTCAGCAAGGAACAAACCTCTACTTGGTTCTCTGCAGCCTACACATGCCGACACAAATGCATTCTATGCTTAAAGGAACCTTCTGAGGTGGCAAGCAATTCTTAGCAATCAGCGACTGCAAATTAATATTGAATTCAAAATGTACAAGCATTTCCTGCAAAGATACTGCAGTTTTGGGTTCTGTTAGCAAACATGATACAACAGATTGATTAATTTACCTGCATAAACAGTACATTAAACAGAACTGGTACATAACCAAACCGCATACCTTTGATGGAAGATATTTATTTTTGCATCCGATGCATTTAACATGCCCTTTATCTTGATTAAATAAGTATAAATATGTAAAATATTGTCTCAAAAGAAAGCTTCCTAAATGTAGACTTAAATAAAAGCTCAAGTGGATATAACAACTTAAGTAGCAGTAGCAATTAGAATTATCACACAAAGTTCTGTAATAAATTTATATACATGACAACATTTGGGGTTTCTGGCAACAGGTTTTTAACAAAACGCCAACAGCACTCTTTGCAAAGATAGTGAATGATATGACCTTGGCCATATATTGAACTAATACAACAGCAATGCAAAAAAGATATGCCTTTTGAAACAAGAATTAAACTGAACTTATTTTTTTCTTTAACCAGAGCAGCTGGTTAACAGATCATAGAGTGTATGCGATTTGTATCATTAAGTCACCAAGACAAAAAGGGTTATCTATATAGTACCAGGATCTCCTTTTAATGCTGAGAAAATACAGTGAACAGGGCTGCCACCTGCTGCATTTCTAGAGCATTACAGATAGGACCAAACTTAGCATTGTTTGTGCATACAGTACCTTCTTCCAGCGGAAGACGACATCAGCTTTAAGTGGGACCCTTTAAACATTCTTGAAGAAGGTGTTCATTACTACTCTAATCATCCACCTCATCTCTTTTTTAATTTTTTTTTTTTTACCAAAGCATCTAATAGCCAATTTAAATAGTATTAAAGACAGCTTTAATGTGATGGCAGCCAGTATGCTGCTGGAGAGCAGAGTGATGAAGCCAGTTCAGAGATGGGGATTAATAGGAGGCTGTGATTGGTAAAGGCCAATGGGAAATCTGGTCAGGACTCTGGGGTAACACCCCTACTCTTTTCAAGAAATTCCACCCCAGGCTTGTATGACTTGGCCTCCCTTGCGATGAGACGTAAAACCGAGGTCCTGATTCTCCATGGTTATTAAAAATCCCAGGGCGTTTCTCGAAAAGAGTAGGGGTGTTAACAGGGTGTCCTGGACAAATTATCCCCTTTACCAATCATGGCCTCCTAATAACCCCCATCTCTAAACTGGCTTCATCACTCTGCTCTCCTCCCCACTGAGAGCTGGTGTGTGGGGAGAGTACAGGTGCACTCTGGCTGCTATCTCATCATCCAGGTGGGGCTGCACACTGGTGGAGGGGAATCCCCATTACCTGTAAAGAGCTTTCAATGGAGTGTCCAGAAAAACACTGGCAAAAGTGTCTAGAAATTTGTAAGGAATTATTCATTTCAATGGCGAAGCTATACAGTGCGCAAGTGAGTGTGATCGAATCCCAGCAGGAGCAGCATAGAGCTGCACCAATTACCTCCAGAAACAGGGAATTATGATGAACTTATGACTGACTGTCATTATTAAATTGCTCACAATTCTTCCCTCCGATTTGGATTGTGTTCCATGCAGTGCCTGAATGATAGTCATACAGCTGGTGATGGACACCAGTACATTTGGGCATCAGCCAATAAGAACAGCAATATCACCCAGGGATGAGCTGAAGCTGCTGCTACTTCTTTATATTTCATCTTGTGAGGATTAAAGGCACCAGAATGATTTGTTTGTTCCAAAGTAATCACTTCATGGCAGCAGAAAAGCTGTGCTTGACTGCAGGTTCACTACCAAAGCATACAATAAATCCCTCAATCAGTCAATTGTACAGTAGGTGAGGTTTTTAGCTCATGCTAATAGAGGTGCAAGTAGTAAACAAAAAGTTTTATTATGACCACATTGCGACTTACTTGCCGCAAAAGCTCAGACCTATTTACTAGCAGCAGTATTCAACAATAAGCTGCTACCCTGCAATATATACTGTACATCTCATCACCCTCCACCATATTGGGAAACTACGGCTTCCGGCAGAGCTACAGGAACCTCAACTCCACCACTATGACGTCAGCCACCGTGAGATAAGCGCCTTCATGTGGCCACCTGCCGGCGGAAAGTGGGACTGTCGCAGAAAATAAGGCTAATTTGTACGCTGTGCTTTTAGAAACACCAGTGTTTGCTATCCTACATCAACAGTACAAAATAAATAGTAAGACTTGAAATATAGCACTCCTAATATATCTTTAAAACTCAAACTTTATTTCTAGCAAATAATGCTTTAGATTTTTGGTTATCCAGATCAGTTATTTACACTTTGAAACCAAATGCGAGCACGATACAGGTTAATGGCATACATTTTCCGCACAGTGGGCAAAAATGAGAAAAACCGGGAGTAAGACTACAGCAGAAACGCCTTTTAAACTGAAAACCCTTTAAAGAATTTACAAAATGGATGCCTAGACATTGAATACAAACACTAGAATCTCGCCAATATCGTCTTTTGAACGCCTATCAGGTAAATTTGGGATATTCTTTAAATATTAAACATAAAATTACCTGTTACTGTTCTTGTAGACATCATTGGTGATGAAGTTCCTTTTTTTTTTTTTACAGAAAACAATTCTAAAGCGGCACCATTCATACAACATGAACTAAACTACTATTCGCTCCGCTAAGTCTCCTCTCTGCTGCACCTGTTTTATTTTATACGTCACCATAGCAGCGAAATTTAGCGTCCGGAAATAGGTCACAACATCCACCTTTTTTAAAGACCAGTTCTTTGGCGAATCTAATGCACAATTCATCGTGTTTGGATTTTAAACGTGATTTTAAGGCCCTTAAAGCTCAAAAGAGCAAAACAAGTTTTTCAGTGTTTTTTCCCCTCCACAAAGTAGTACCACTCTCTAGCGGAGCATTTTTAACTACTGTGTGCCGAAATGCCCCCAATATTCCTTATTTAACGCTTATTTAAAATAGAAAGAGTTACACAGTTCCGCAAAACTACAGAAAAATAAAGGATTCCAAGGTGGAATAACAGCAAGTCGTGCATCTGTGTCTTTATTTTACTCAGAAGGCAGAATATCTAATTCATTGGCCGTAAAACTTTAAATATATCACGTTTCTGTATTTAAATGCACATATTTGTAGTTGGTGTAATTTCATTATTTGTATTATAATGTTATTTGATAACAAAATTAGAACATGGATGATGCTGTAAAACAACACGTCACATATAATTAATAGAAAGAAATACACTTTCAACATTAAAATCTGGTTCCTTTGAATCTCGAGTGATTGCACAGTCCGTTGAGCTCAATGCAGACGTCAAGCAGCTGTTGCCTCAATCGGATATGCATCCCCCCAAAAACTGTTGAACTCTGATATTGACATAAAATGAACGCACCCCGTTACTTATGGACACTTGAAATCACTGTGTTGAATACAAAACAATGATTTTGTTATGATATTGTAGCGTTCTGTAACATTGGCATTAGACTGTCGAATAACCCTTTTTAAATAGAATAACTGTTGCATAGATATTAACACAGGAGTGCGAAAATAAATTATGAATACATTCAATTATAATAAAGCACAATGGGAAAGAGAAATGTGAGTAACAGTCAAACTGAGATTGAACTAAACAGAAGTGTAGTTTGTGTAGTTCAGTATAAGAGTATACAGTCTCGTGGGTAGCTGAGAGAAATGGAAATCTAAACAGTTGAGCTTTGAGTTATGAGGAAGGGTCTATGGCTTTTTCATCAACACTGGCACTTTACACCTGCTGTTAGAAATGTGTTCGTTACAAACTGCTGATGCAGGTGTTTCCTCCAACAACCGTTACATACTGTATGTGTGAATACATACCAACACAATGAGTAATGAGCTTCAAAAGAAATTTCTATGCATGTACAGTGCCTATAGAAAGTCTATACTCCCCTTGGAATTTTTCACATTTTATTGGAACCATGATGTATTTAACTGAGACGTTTTGGCACTCAACCACAATAAGTACTCTATAATGTCGAAGTGAAAATAAAACCAGACATTTTACTAAATTAATAAAAAATAAAAAACAGAAAATAATTGAATACATAAGTATTCACCCCCTTGCTTTGACACACCTACATTACCTCTGAAGTCACCAACTCTCTTCTCCAAGTCACAGAATTACTTGACTGGAGTCCACCTGTGTGCAGCTGAGGTGTTTCACATGATTTCAGAATAAACACACCTGTGTCTGGGAGCTTCCTCACTTAGTGCATTTCCAAGGAAACACTACACCATGAAGACCAAGGAACATTCCAAGCAGATCTGAGACAAGGTTCTTGAAAAATACCAGTCAGGGCAAGGATATAAGAACATTTCCAAGACTTTGAATATACCCCGAAGCACAGTGAAGTCCATCATTAAAAAGGTGAGAAAATATGGAAAAAACTGTGAATTTGCCCAGAACTGGCCGTCCTCCAAAACCGAGTGTCCAGCCAAGAAGAGCCGTAGTAAGGGAGGCCACCAGGAGGCCTACGGCAACTCTGAAGGAGTTACAGTCCTCCATGACAGAGATGGGAGAAACTGTGTGAGACAACAATAGCACGCACACTTCATGAATCTGGCTTGTATGGAAGAGTGGCAAGAAGAAAACCTTTGTTGAAAAAAACTCATATCACATCTCGGCTGGAGTTTGCCCAAAAGAATGTGAGAGACTCAACAATTTGGAGGAAGATTCTATGGTCTGATGAAACCAAAATTGAACTTCATGTCTGGCACAAACCTAACACAGCACACTTCACACTGAGAACACCATCCCTACAGTGAAGCACGGTGGTGGCAGCATCCTGCTTTGGGGATGCTTCTCTGCGGCAGGGACTGGAAACACATAAAGATAGATGGAAAAATGGATGGAGCTAAGTACAGAAAAATCCTGAAGGAAAACATGCTGCAATCTGCCAGAGCACTGGGACTCAGAAGATGATTAATCTTCCAACAGGTTCTCTGGATGGACCTCCAGACGAGTAGTTGAAGCCCAAACATCTTTGCTCCTCTCAGAATCAGATGAGAGAAAATTCCTAGATTAGATTAACTTTATTGTCCACTAAAAGTGGAAATTTGTCTTAGGTTTCCCCTGTTACAGATAATGCAGTTACATTAAAATATTATGCAACAAACATAAAAGAATAATAATACATCAGACATAAAAAGCATACATTCACAGATAAAATCAAACTAATCATAATGCAAATGTATGGAGTATAGGCTGAAAAACCTTTTATACAGATTTCAAACAGCTCTGACACATTGGCCAGGTGGAAGCATTACAAACTGAGAATTCCAGGAATAAGAGGCATTTTTAATTATTCTTTTTGCCACACTATCAAAAATGTCCCCCAGCTGTTTCTGTGGCTTGCCACTCATCTTCGCCGCAGTAGTAACTATTCTAGAAAGCTTGTTTCTACACCTCACACTCAGGTGCGCGGTACCATCCTGTTATATGAAAAGATAAAACACTGTCTACCAGGCTGTTATATGCCACCTCATAGATGTGCTGCCTAAAGCCAAGCGATTTTAATCTCTTAATTAAAAACAAACGTTGATTGGCCTTCTTAACTATATACTCACAGTTTCCATTAAAAGTAAGTAAGATAAGATAATATCACTTTATTAGCCATCTACAATTTCTTGCATTAAGAATTTGTCTCTTCGCAGACTCCAGCTTGCTCTCCATGAGACACACAGACAGGGAGAGAAGCTTGGGGTCAGAGCACAGGGTCAGCCATTCAAAATAATTTTAGTTTAATTTAGTTGCTGAACTACTGAATGAGCAAAATGCACTTAATGGCTTCATGCGGTGGCTCTGTGGCCCAGGATCTGTGCCTGTGCCTATGGCTAGAAGGTTGCCGGTTCGTATCCCATGGCCAGTAGAGGAATCCTACTCCGTTGGGCCCCTGAGCAAGGCCCTTAACCCCAGCTGCTCCAGGGGCGCTGTATAAATGGCTGACCCTGCACTCTGCACTATGTATTCAAAGTCCTTGAAGACATTGGCAAAGCAAACCCAGTGAACTTATTCCGAACTGCCAATGAAACATGAAACACAATGCAAACAAAAACTTTTAAAACTGGTAACATGGGGCATTTCTTTACCCAAAGGGTTGTGGGAGTATGGAACAAACCTCAACTATTGTCTTCAAGCACCTAGGTGTGCTGAATGACCCTTTATGAAATGTAGTCGGTTTTGATGCTCCTATCTTATTTACTCACTGCAGTACAGGATATTATGTGTGATAAATTAGGCTCAAATTCTACCTTTAATTGACACACAATTTCAATCATTGTTGTTAAAGTTCATGAATACCAAATTAATTGCATGACATTTCAGTTAACCACCTGCACGTATATAAACAGTATATAATTATATAACCTACATATCTCACAATATTTAAAAAATCCTAACATCATTTTAACCAATGTTTTATTACTGCAGTTGTGTAAATATCTAATTTTATGTTTATCCAGGGTGGTGTATCCTGGGCATGTAAAACGCAGCAGAAAGATGCCGGGCCCTTCTGTGAAAGCAATAGAAAACACCAAGCCTTTTGCACAAACCACTCATTGTGGTTTTTCCTGCCTTACTTGATTCTAATTTTTCGTTACACTTCGAGCATGTGATGACTACAGGAATCTCAAGTAGAGTAAGTTTTTTTGCCGTGCGGACGGAACTCTGCAGCTGGTAAAATAGGGGTGGAGAGGCAGAACAAAGACTGGTCTATTTCTACAGGATGACAAATCTAAAAAGAACGGTGCTCGACTGTTGAGACTTGATTCTAGTACACCTAGTTCTCCTCATTACCTCGTAAGGAAGTACGTGTGGGAGCCACATAGTATCAGAAGTGCGCATTGTTTGGACCAGCTCTCTGTGAACATTAGCAACAGGTGAAAAAAGACAGGGAACGCAGGGAAAACGCCTGAAAACTAATGAAATAGAAAACCAGGGAAGACCACGAACAGCTCTGTTATGTTAGGCTGGTCACACCGGTAAATATACACATCAAACGTCACTTCCCTTTAAAAAATGTACTCGTTGACACCGCAGTGAAAGCAAGCGCTGTGTGGGTCGCCACGTATGCACGGTAGAGGAGGCAAAGCGCAAAAAAGTCAAGAAAGACTCCTTACGTGTCGGATTGAGAAGCTCAGTAAAGTCCAGGTTGAGTAGCCTTCCAGGGGATTTAATTACCTTGCGGCGTGGCTAGGCTTAGCAGACAGCTGCCAAATTGGTGTGGCGGCTTATTGCAAAAGTTACTGTACACGTCAGAACGCACACGTTGGCACATCTGGTAAGTAAATATTTTGAATTCATATTGTGGATTGCACGACTTTTGTTTTTCGTTTGACAACCGGTTGTAAAACAGATTGTTACTGCGAATGATAAACAGGTTTAAGGCAGAACATCTTCACCATAAGTCATGTTCCGTGTCCTCTTTCTGTAAGTTATCACTGCGAGCCCTGTTTGTTTTTTTTTTAGTGCCCTGAAACTTTTTTTTCCTCATCGTCCAGTTTTTCTTTTTTTCCCCCCGAAGAGTACAATAGTTGCCATCTTGATTTTCTGCAAACGGTAATAACTCTGTAGCTACCTTTTCTACAATGTAACGCGCGTTATTGATGTAGCCCTTGATGCAATATTGTGTCTGAGTTATCGCTGGCCGTCGGGTTAGGCGGAGCGTCGTTCAGACTCCCTGGTTTGTGCTCACTAAGTTGGGAAGTTTTCTTCTGAATTTCGCTTTCGTGTTTGAACGGTTTTTGTTGTGTTATAGAAAGCAGTGTCTGAGCTGGCGAGTTCGTTAAAAACATTAATGTACGCAGCAGTTTTTTTGTTTTAATCCCGTTCACGAACTCGTAGTTGTAGTCGGGGTTTGGGTGGACGGTCGCCTTACCTAACGGTAGGATTCAGTTGAAAAAACAGAGGTGTTTTGTGTAGGGGGAGGTGTTGTTCTGCCTACAGATGCTATTCTCAGATCTGGGTTTTCTATCATTATTTTTGGGAGCCGGAGGTTGAGTTATAGAGAACTTTAACTTCAGGATTTCTCGGACTGCGCTGTGCAGTGATCTGACCATTTGTATGTGCCTATAGGCCTACCAGTATTACTTCAGCAACTCCTATCGATTGTTTCAGTCACCGAAGAGGAGAACGTATTTGGGTATTCTTTTATTTGTTTTTTAAATAATGGTTGCATTCCTTTCTGGCCGAACTGGCCTTGTGCACTTTTATGACTTGTTTGTCTAAATGTGCTCGTTTTTCTAAGAGAAAAAAAATCCCTTTATTGGTTTTGGGAATTAATACCAATCTTTTATATTATGCATTTTTTTTACTTTGCTGTGGCTATATAAAAGTGTTGAGTAAATTTTGGACCTGCCAAATCTTTGGAGAGAGAGTTACAATAGCCAATATTGTGTGCAGGCAATAGACTTGTCATTAAATTTTAAAGCACGCGTCTAAAATATTGGATAAAAAACAGTCGCTCAAGACTGTTATGTTGTAAGTAATGTTATGAAACGTTTCTTTGTATAATTGTAGTTATTTGAGCTCCTGTATCACTACACAGTGATGATCACTTAAGAAGTGTGCGTTATGTTAGATACAACTCTGGTAATGGGCTGAATAGTAAATGAGCTTTAATCTTTTGTGATTTTCGTTTTTCTCTTTTTCTCAAAGTAATTGGCAAAAAAACAAAACTTAAATAATGTCTTAGGCCCAGACCCATTTCAAAGCCAGCTGCGTGAGTGACCAGAGATAAATTGTTCCAGGTCTTTCATAATTGCTGATGTAATGACTACAGTACCTATTAAAACGGCTGGTCAGGGGCTCTAAATGAGCCAGGTTAGAGACACCTGCACCATGTGTCCTTCTGTATCTGCAATTTGTGTACAGTTATTGGCTTCTGAAAATTAGTTGTAATTGTCCAGATATTTTATATCAAATTTGTTTTAATTCTGGTATAGTAAAAAAAAAAACACACAGTACCTGTTACTTAGCTGTTTAAGGTGTGTTCTGAGTTTAGGTAAAAGTACGTTTTGGAAAAACAAAAATGTAGCCCTACTGGTTTTGGAATTGTTTTCAACTTAATTGTCTGGTGAAATAAAGGGTTGTTATTATTAATAACAGAATATTCCCCATGCACTTAAATGCTAAATCTAGAATTCACACCTCTTTCAGAAGGAATGTGAATAAAAGAAAAACATTTGTATGGACAAGCATTTGTTACTGTAGTAGACTGAACTCATTGTTTGTAAATTGAACTTCAAAATATTTTTTTTTCACTTTATTTCCTAAATGAGTGCATAGAGAAAACAAAAGCAGAGAACACTTGTTTCAACTTGTTTAGTCAGGAAGTATTAACAGGATTGGTGTTATGATTACTATTTTTTATTTTGTGAGGCACTTTTTAATTTCACATTGGAGTGGAGTTATTAGTCAGAGGTAATGTAAGGAATATACTGGCTTTAATGACCCCTTGAAGGATTAAAATAAGAAAAAGTATATTATTTCAAATACTTGACAACATGGATTGTGTATGTTATCATTTTTAAAAGCACTTCCACATAGTTTCCACTTGTACCTTCTGGTTTGTGTTTCACTGTTTGTTCTGAAATCTACTACTTGACTTTGTCAGTGCATTTTTGCATTGGGCTGGATGGATCTGTTTGCATTCCTGCTCTTTTTAGTTCCACCCAAGCTACCCAAAACAACCAAAGTTATTTTTGTGTTCTGTGTGTCCAGTTGGGTTTTGTTGGTCTTAAGTTAAACAGTGTCAAATGCTTTTTTGTATTCTATACAGTTATTTAATTACTTTAATGCTGTAGTTATTTTAATTTCAGCCTATTCTGATGTCTGTCTTGCTTTTCTTGGGCTGGGCTAGAGTAAAGCCTCAATTTCCCTTCGAGATCAATAAAGTCTTATCTTATCTTATGCTGTATGTATGTGATTATTTATGTAATGTGATGCTTTGATTTCTTGTTATGTCTCTTGTTATAAATGTGGTGTAAATACAGTTTGAAAGTGAGAGTCTTTAGCTAAACATGATTCATCACTTACTGAAAGTGACAAAGAACTAAGGTTCTCTGTCTGATTCCCTCTTAGGGTTAAATTAAAGTAGAAGTAGTTGAAGGACCTTGGATTGTGTCATGTGCTCAGGTGTCTGCTTTTTTATAAGCTTGGTTGTTGAAGGATGTTGTTGGGTTTGAAGCTCATATAGGTTTTTGAAGCATTGTTAGTCCATATTGCCTTTAAAAAAACCTTTGGGGATACATTAGAAGCTATTGTCCTTATTAAGAAGGGTTGGAAATAATAATAATTGCTTACACGTATATAGCACTTTTCTGGACACTCTACTCAAAGCGCTTTACAGGTAATGGGGATCCCTTCCACCACCACCAATGTGCAGCCCCACCTGGGTAAAGGAGTGTAAATGTGAGTTTTGACACGGTTTGACATGATGTGAAATGTCTACTGTTTATTTCTGCAAAGCTTCATGGAATTGACAAAAAAGGAGAACAGATTAGCGATCAAATTCGTCACTTGAGAGGGGAATGCAGCCAGTGTAAACGGTCTTAAGTAGAGTGGTGTTTGAGTTTAAATTGTCCCATAGGCAGGACTACTGTTGAAGGCAACAGCTCTGGAAATGTTCCACAGATTAAATAGATAGTCCTTGCAGCAGGCATACTAGAATCTAGTGTTGTGGTGATGCTGCAATAAAATTCTAGCTCCAACGTAAAGGCTAGATAGTATGGAGTGCTTTGAAGAATATTTTAAACTTGTGACTGGCTTTTAAACCTCTGTTCTTTCATTACTGGTACCAAGCTGGCCAGATTGGTAGAAGCACAAACACTGATCAGTTCTGAAAAAGCCTGGGCCCAGCCATTGGCTGGAAGCATTATGGCCGAGAGGATTTAAAAGGATTTGTTTTTGTCTCAGACATGTTTGTGTGCCTCAAACTTCGACAGGCATGAGAAAAATTGGCTCATAGTGTTTTGACCTTTAATTATTACTACTGAACAGCCCAATCCTGGGTCCCAGTGACCATACTGTCACACAATTACACAAGTGGTTAAGTCAAACCGGCTGTGTCTGGCTGGTGTTAGAACCAAGATGATTATTTGTGCTGATGAGTATTTTTGCTAAATTCAAGGTGAGAAGAAGCATGTTCTGTTTCTCTAATGGAATTTTGTTTGTGGCTCATTTCTTTCCCCTTAGATAAATATCCAACCAGCTGTACAGTTTGTATACACATTTGTCTGCATGGCTGATTTATTTTACAGGTTAATTATACTCAGATCTCCTCAGTCTTTTCCAGCTATGTGAGTTTTATATAAAACTTTATTTGCCACATAACATTTAACTTGGAGCATGTTACATTAAGCAAGTAATTTATTTAGTTCTTAAATGCAGGACTGAAGTGAGAACATATTCTCATTTACAATGAAGAGAAGCATTAGCAGGGTCCTTCTGTTTGCTTGAATGGCCTTGCAATTCCTTACCCACAAGACTCGAAATGAAAGGCCCTTAACTAGAAATGTATTTTTTAAACTTGTTTGATTGAGAGGTGAGAGGGGATTCGATAAAAGATATAAAATCCTCAGGGTTATAGGCAAGCTTGGAGACTATTTTACACTTAGGAATTGAACAAACAAAGAGGATAACAATTGGAAATTGAAACAGGTTTTGGACAGAGAATATACAATTATTCTGCAAAGAGATGTACAATCTAGAATATGTTAAGAAATAGTCTTGAAATGAGTCTTGACTTATTGAAATGGTAAACTACCAAAAGAGCAAAGTGGGCTTTGACTTTTTTTCTTTAATTCCAGGATGTTTTGCTTTGAACCAAAAGGCATCCTCCTGAACCACAGTAGTCCATCCTGGTTTCCGTTTGCTTTTGTTTAATGACTCCGGTGAATGTAAAGCACCCAGGTAGTGTAAATATTGATTTAACAGGCTCTTATTTTGCATTCCTTATTTACCCACTTCTTAAACTGATCTGCTGGGCCTAAATGTGTACAGATCAAAATTTAAATGGCTGGTTACTGGTTTTGTGGCCACTGCTTGTCTGCCCTGAGCTCTGTCCATATTGGATCTATAAACAGACTTATTTAAGGTCAAGTTACTGCAGTGTTTACTACACCTGTTGTTGTATCTGCTAAGTACATCGGTAAACTTTAGATCAGGTTGGGTGTGTCACCGTTTGAGATGGCTTTCAAGCTCAGCTGAAGTCAGTCAGCCCATTACAATCACAGTAGCTGCAATAAACAGGTACAGTATTATAATCTTACTGCAGTGAGTTGAAATGACCTCGTTAGCAAGTTAACTATTATTACTTCATTTCACGTATGCCTTGGCACAAAATGATATGCACGAATATAAGCAGAACAATATCTACGTCTTGTGATGAGATCCATCCAGCCTCTTAGAAGTGCTTTATTCAACAGAAGGTCATGGGGGAGCCAGAGCCTATCTGGGAAAGCAACAGGTGTAAGGCAGAGTATCGCAGGACACACGGAGACGCGAATACCAACACGTGGCCGATGGTCCCAGAAGCGAATTCACCTACCAGCATGTCTTGGGACTGTGGGAGGAGATTGGCACACCCAATGAAAACCCACGCGAACACAAGGAAACAAACATACTCCACACAGACAGCACCCCAGGTCCACAATGGAACCAAGCAAAGCTGACCACTGTGCCTCTGTGCTGCCCATGAAAATAAAAAGCTTGTATTATTTTGTGTAGAACTTATAATTAGGGCTTCTGGTTTTCAGTGTCTATTTTTAAGTAACACGCCCTCACCTTGAACTTTGATTACCATTTTTGATGTGATCCATGTTTCCTAATTTTTGTGAGAAAAGTGTGCAGTGCTACCTTGTTTCATAATAAGGTTTTTTTTCCCATTTTAATTATCAAACCAAATTGGCTCATTGTAATTCAAAAGAGGTGTCACCTGGTCATAAATAAACCAGTCCAAACTATAATACATACTGAGCATCGCAAGAAACTCGCTCCTTGTAACCGCAACAAATTCACAAGGTTATCGTTAAGAAAATTGCTGGGAGTGCTGGCACTGCACAAACAGGATACAGGCAAACTCGTTGTGCTGATTCATGTGTCATTAATAGGGTGGATCTACGGGCGGTGTACTGTGAAAGACACAGGGACACGGGCACACAGGGCTTGTGTGGCCACTGTTGGCAGGAGTACAAGCTGCGTGTCGATCATGCATGATTTGCAGCAGGTTGTAGGTGCAGTAGGATTCTGTCTCTCTCCTCTCATAGAGCCTGAAAAAGCTGGTGGCTTTTCAGTGCTCTCTGTGCCATACATGCCACATGTTGTCCAAGCTCAGTCCGTCAATGTTCAGTGGTGCCCGTGTCTGGCTGGTTAGGGCCTCCATAGCACCAAATCCTCATCAAGAAAGCCGGTGTTACGCGAGCAGCTTGAGGACAGGTGCTGTCCTGCTGTCCTGCTGTCCTGCTGTCCTGCTGTCCTGCTGTCCTGCTGTCCTGCTGTCGCTCTGGGATGAGCCTGTGGGCAGGGTTGCAGAGCAAGTGAGGTCCCAGGGCTTGAGCAGTGTAGCGCCTTGCAATTCACCACACTGGGCCTCACCGGTGGACACAGCAGTGAATTATTTATAAAGCTTTTCATCAATATTGATCATGCAATTTGTTCTTAAACATATATGCATAGTAATGTTTATTTTGATGCTAATTATAGCTACAGGTAACAAAAAGCTTAAAATACTCAATTATGTTGTGTGTACTCTACAAAACATTTCACATGAGATTGAACACTTTGATGATTTAGTGATATTGTCTGCATACCAGCATTGCTGGGGAAACGTTGTGTTTTCTCTCTTCTTTTTTTCAGCATGGAATAAACTTATTACTTGTTCCATATAGTAATGTAGTAGCGTTGTCTCTACCTGACTTTATTTTCTGTGACCATGTCCTGTTTACTGCTGTTGTGTATTGCATTTTAAAGTACAGAGTACTTCTGTGTTTCAGATAAAAGATGAGTCAGATGAACAAGAACCAGGAAGATGTCCCCTCGTATCTCAGAGATGAACCTCCAGAAGGTAATCAGGTTTTCTCTTCCCAGTTTTCACCTGATACAGGGATTATACATTTCATATCTCTGCATGTTGTTGGTGAACATGGCTATCCCACAAATTATATTTCACATCTCTGACCTCTTCCAAATTCGCTGCTGTTCATGGACAGTTCTGTTTTTATTTAGATATTTTTTCACCATTTATTACGTGTTGAATCAAAATTTATATATTATATTTAGATCCAACATAAACGTTTCTGATAATCACATTTTTGAATGTGTGATTTGACAGTTGACTTGCAGAAACATCTAAAATGAAAATCATACAGAAATATCTGTTTTCCTTACAAACAGAACCAGAGATTCACAATGTCCGCTCCGGAGAAAACAAACATGATCTAATTCCCTGTGAAAAGAAGAGGTTCAGTTTTTTGTTGGAATAATCATGGAATAAATTATATAATTAACACTGTAGTATAAAGAATGATATGAATATATATATGATATGAATGATATTCAATTGAGTACCTATTCAGAGTAACCCTCAGCGATGAGATTGAACACTTTGATGATTTAGTGATATTGTCTGCATACCAGCATTGCTGGGGAAACTGCAAGGAACTCAATTCAAATGGGAGAATATCTGCTAATTGGCAAGTCAAAAACTCAACCCCTGCTTAACTGCATGGCTGTTCAAAAAGCAGGCAGTGATGAATCAGTTCACTGAATGTCTTTCAAATTCCTGTTCAGTCTACAAAGGTTTATTTAAGTCTTTAACAATACAAACATAAACAACCAGGAAAAACCACGGGTGTTAATATCCATGAATGTTAGGTAATACCTCTGCCTTTTTGCTCTCTTTGTCCTGTCTCTGTTCTCTTGTCTTGTCCTACATAATTGTTTTTATTTTAGTAAGACAGTAATAATCAGAGGCTAATTGAATCAGAAGAGTTAACATAAACAAGAAAACACTGGATGCCAACTGCAGGTGTGAATGAGGTGTGCAGGTATTCACACGCCTGCAAGAAGGCTGTGCAGTGGAAATCCATTTTCTTTATTTCTTTTCAGTCTGGAATGAATTCACTTGCTCCTCTGAAACATGCATGCTAAAGCAGCTGCCCTCATTAACCACCTATAATTGCTCAGGATAGCTTTTTGCCAGCTGTTTATTTAGTACATGATGTAACAAAGAAAGGTGACAACAAGAGGAGGCCTTTCAGCCCGTCTATCCTGTTAGGGTTAGTAGTCTCACATCAAGCTGCTTCCTGAAAGAAGCCAGGACATCGGCCTCAACAGCAAGTGTGTGAAGACTTCTTAGTAAATGTACAATTGAGAGAGATTTTGAAATTTGTGCTGGTATGCTGTTTTTCTTGGTGTCTGTTTGTTTTCTTCAGTATTAATCATTCTCCATTGTCTCTATGACCTTTCATTGAGTGGAAATAATTCTCACTTTAGGAGCTACTGTACCAAGAGTTCAGCTGTGGGTTTCGTGTTCGTGATGTTGTCCAGCACTGCAGAATGAGCACGGACTGACTGTCCACTGGGGTTTAGTCATAATGCAGAGTGACAGTTTTTGCTTAAAGCTGAAAGTCAGCTAATGATGATGTAGTTCAGGTGGGTAGCTGTGTCAGCATGCCTAGGCTGCAAAGGAACAAGTAAAGGTTTATTCCTTGCTGAAAAGAGAAGAAAACAAACACAACATTTCAGCTGTGTAGCCTTCTTTGGGGGGGTGGTGGTGGTGGTGGAGGCGGGGATTGGGGGGCCTGAAGAAGGCTCCACAGCCAAAACATTGTTTATTTTCTGCTCTTTTCAGCATGGAATAAACCTTTACTTGTTCTTAATGATGTTGGCAAAGTCAACTAATGAAAGTCAACATGTGCTATCATGTTATTATCACATATCTTATAGCTACGAGATTCCACAGAAAAGGCACTGCATGCTGAAATTGTCTCTATAATTTTCATAAAACCTGACATAAAGTCCTATAGTTTGTAACATGCTAGTCTTTGACATGTCCTCTTTACTTTATTGCTGCTTTAGAGTATGTGTAACACCCACAGGGCCACAAGTTCACAGGTCCAGTGCATTGTAAATAGCTTTAAAAGGGTGTTAATGCTTGATTGGCATTTCTTTAAATTCAGGAAAGACTTCAGACTTCAAGACCCTCATCTAGCTTTTACATGCCTCACAGCTTCATGTGCCGCTACTGCATTATCGGAGCATGTCCTCTTTCAGAGAACAGTATAGTTTTTGAACCACTAGATGTCTCTGTTGAATAACTCATATTACCTGATTTCTCCATCCGATTCTAGTATTGTGAGGGCAGTTTGCTAACAGTTGTTTTTTTTGCTGAAGTAGTCTCCAGGTTGAGTTTGTCAGTGTCTTTCAGTATTATTAATTGGACGCCCGCATAATCTTTTGTCTTCAGGACAGAAAAAAAGGCTCAGGCTTTAAAATGTGGGAAGAGTTTTAACCAGACCCAACGATGTGTATAATACTGTGTTTTGTGTTTACGTAAAAGCTTTGCTTTGTGTTTATTACTTTTACTTTGTAGGTTTGTCAACATTGTAACAGCCCTTAAAATTTCAGCCTCAAGGCGTTTGCTTGAGGTCTGAGTAAAACAGCAAATAAAGAGATTACTCCAGTTGTACTGGAGATGCAAATTGCACAGTCATGACCTTTGTTGCTTTGCAATCAATCCATGAACTGCCCATTAGAGAAAATATAACTTCAGAGATTATTGAAGAATAAGAGAGAGGCATTTAAAGATGAGAACATTCTTTATTTCAGTTATAAACACTGATTCTCCTAGGAAAAGTTTTAAATTATTCCACTTAATTTACTATTGATCTATTATTTAACTTATTTATCCTTTTTCTATAGCTTTAAAGAGGCTTACTGGATTCCAGAAACCAGTCTCAGGATTTGTTATAAATAGATTATAAAGAAATGTTACAAATAATATTGCTGCTTTTTTAATATAAAATAGCAGTTTTAATCACTGATATTTTAGCTATTGCTTAATATTCTAGATGACCTGAAGTTACTGAAAGTGAGGCTCAGGTAGGATTGACATATTTCCCAGGAGGCCTACATCAAACACGGTACCTCCAGATCTTAGTGCAAATCAATAATCGGGCTGTTGATATTTCTGCTAAAAAGTCAAATGTTAGACTTTAACTGGTGCCACACTAAACTAGCAAACACATGGACAGTTTAAGGTAAAAGGAAAATAGAAATGACAGGGTTGCTGTTGTGCAATTCTGTGATTGTTGACCTTATTCCTGAAATCTGTTGGATACTCTGTGACTTGACATTATTTTAAATTAAATCTTTCCTTAAAAATCTATTTTTTTTGTACTCTGGCTTTTGATATGTAGCTTTATTTTTATTTTGGTTTATTGATTGTTTTTTTGTTATTTTTTTAAGAGTGCATTATTGTTCATGGTGTGAGTCATGAAAACCTAAGTCAAATGTTTTAAATAAGATGAAAAATAATAAATCTGTTATTGCTACAGTGGATGTGTTGCAGTTATAAGCCATTATTTTATTTTTTGTAGCAGTTCTCAAAATAAAACTACAGAATAACATGATTAAACCCAAGTGTGATGTAACAGAATCCTTGATGTGAAAAACGCACAAATGCCTATTCCAAATTGACCGTCTAATAAAATAATAATTGGAGATTGTAAATAAAAGCTATATAATAATAATTGCTTACACTTATATAATGCTTTTCTGGACACTCCACTCAAAGCGCTTTACAGGTAATGGGGTTCCCCTCCACCACCACCAATGTGCAGTATTAAATAGCTTAAATGTTGCCGATACAACATTTATTACATGTAATAAGTAATATTTTTGCAGTTACTGTGTATTGAGATGAATGTGCATTTGCATTGACTAAAACCAACTGTTACACATCTTGTCTTCATATACCTGCTCACCTGCTTCATGACCCTTACCACTGTGCTCGCTGCCTCTTATTCCCTTATATTGTGTTTTGTTCTCCCCGCCTTAATCTGCTGCTTTCCTTCTCTCCCACACACCCGAAACGTTGTTTCTTTTCTTTTCATTTTCGCATGTAATGAACATTTACCTGTTCCTTTGCAGCTTACGCATGCTGACGCAGCTCCCTACTTATATGTCTTAATATTTTCTGTAAATCTGAGGAGTAGAAATTTTCATTAAACTTCTAAATGCGAGTAATAGGGACCTTTTTTTATACATTATCAGATTATAAAAGCGGCCGGTATTTAATTACCTACACTACCAACCCTGTCTCGAGTAAGAATGGAAAATGAAAACACACTCGTTTAGTCTCAGTCTTTGAGATGCAGGAATGCAGTCTTGCCAAAATGTCTCAGAGAAGCTCATGCTGACTTGTTTCAATCAGGGCTTGCCCCCAGAGACAGTTCGCTGCGATTTGTGTTGTTCTTTTTAACCTTTGAGACTCTCAGGCTTTTGTGGTGATCAAGGGTGAGAAGTTCACCTGAAAAGGTGTTCATACGAAGGCTGAACCACTGTCTGTGTGTTAATGGTCATATCATTTAGGTCATGTTTCTCTGCACCTGCTTAGAGGAACTAATCCTTTTCTTACCTAAATTAAAGTGGATTTGTTATTGAGAATTTCCCTTTCTGTCATTCTTAAAGAAGGCAATATCTCGGCTTCACTCTTGGCTGTTGTGTGTGATGCATGGAAAATGACTGCCTTTCTCCAAGCCTGAAAGACACGCACCTGAAGCAAACAGAGGGGGGAAAACATTGTGGCTCCTTAATGGTTTCTAGATGGATTCAGAAATCATTCTGTAAGTGTAAAAAGACCTTTAGTAATAACTCAGCAGAGCCCTAAGCAATATCCAGTTTTGAAAGGTCTTACTTAGGAGCTGAATTGATTTGGCATCCCACAAGATCCCTATATAAATCACAGCAGAATTGCCACAGGTTTTGCTTTAAAATGGAAGGGTGGTGTAGTGGTGATGTTAAAAAAAATGCTTACATTTTCAGAGTTAACATTGTATACTGAAGATAACAAATAATTAGGCTCCTACCTCAATCAAAGGTCTAATGCGCCAGTGAGGCCACACAAAATTTCAATCAATCAAGGTGCTTTTTAAAAACGGTTTTGAACATTTCCCAATGTCAGACAAAGGGCATGGGCTTTCAGAGCAGTTTGTGCAGAGGTCTCTTTTGAAAACAAACACCCTGTTAAAGACCAGAGGGCACTTCTTTGTATTGATCACTGTATTTTTCTCTGGGAAAAAGATTGGTTTGCTTTGCCTGTCTGACGATGGTGGTGTTGAACCTAGTGTCAGGCCTTGGAGGATATGAGGATTTATTGCAGAATTTTTTTTTTTTGCTGGTTTTGTTGTGTTCATCCATTATTTAATACACAGTGGATCAAAATTGTATGTATGTTAAACCCCAGGATATTCCACCTTAATTCAGTCTCTCCCAGTAATCTTAGCTGTTTAGAAGTGTATCTTTATTGATTGATTTTACTTTCCTAAGACACATAATGTATATGTTATGCATAGAGTGTAAAAGAGTAAAAGGGAACTAGAAAGTACAACTCCTAAAACGTTTTCAATTTCAATTTTCAACCACGATGAATAAAACTAATTAATAATTTGTTTATATTTATTAGTTTGCACCAATATATATGTGCTGCATAGCACCTATAATTCTAGAAACAGCTTAACATTTCTGTATTTTTTCATGCACCTCCTTGGTATACATATAGGATATCTATAGCTAAATAAAGACAGGAGCACATACAGTGTTTTGATGTATTTCTTGAAATCACAAAGCTGATTAAAATAGTTTAATAAAACTACTTCTGCATTTGGGCAGGGGGTGGGGTGTAGATTCACTGGTTAGCTGACCAGTTTACTGTTCTGTGTACTGTGACTTATACGTATACCTTTTTAAAATAATCAGGAAATTAAGTTTTGCGCTGCAAAAATAAATGTAATCTTAAACTGAAATGCCATTTTGTAACATACAGCTAATCTTACACTAACAGGAAAGACTACAATCTGCCTTTTCTAAAACCTTTTACCAGAGGAAGTACTAAACGATGTGTCAGCCATGTGTTCAAGACATTTAGGGAGACTGATATCTGAAAGCCAAGTGTCATAGACTGCGACTACGACTCCCTGATTTTCTTCTTTAGCACACACACTTTAACTATGCACTCTGCATTTGTGCTGATTTGCAAAGAGTGTAACAAAACACTCAACATTGACAGAGCTATCCGTCTTTTATAATTTGACATTAGTTGCACAATGAATGCTTGTCTGCTTTGTAGGCCTTATTGATGTTTTGCATTTATATACAAAGCAAATGAAAATGTGCTTTAATGAGATTTATTAATGGAACCCTTGGGATAGGTTAGGCCTTTGTAATTTAGCTTTTGAAAATGTTATTGGCTTCACTTAAACCAGGTCTTGCATTGATCTGCGCTGCCGTATTTGTCAAAGGTTGTCCTTACTTTAACTCCTGCGGTCCTGTTTTTGTTGTTGTTGTTGTTTCTATAGCGGCCTGTTTTTAAAATGCTCTTTTTCTGTTGTTGTTATTCTTCCGCAGATTCCAAAAAAGATCATCCCCAGACGCAGCCTGGCATGCTGTCCCGGGTCACGGGGGGCATCTTCAGCCTGACGAAGGGGGCGGTGGGGGCGACAGTTGGCGGGGTGGCCTGGATTGGGGGCAAAGGCCTGGAGGTGACCAAGACGGCCGTGACCTCGGTCAGCGCAGTGCCGGCCATGGGCGTGGGGTTCGTGAAGGGGGGCGTCTCGGCAGTGGCCGGAGGGGTGTCGGCGGTAGGGTCGGCCGTCGTCAGTAAAGTACCGCTCACGGGGAAGAAGAAAGACAAGTCTGATTAAAGACTAAACTGCAGCAAGAAGTGCCTGGTTTTTTTTCCGGGCCTCTGGGGAGGCCAGAGTCTCTTTTTTTTTTCCCCCTGGAAGACGGCAGCAATCACGTTATAATGGCAGGAGAGATGCAAGAAAACAAAGCCATATGTTCCAAGACTCTTTAAACATACAGAGTGTGCTCAGCTAAATGAGCCATTTTGACTATTACCTCGCAGCAGGCCGTGAGATGCTGTATGCGGCTTTGGGATAATATTATGCTTTAAAGTGGAGAAGCTTTCTTTGTGAAGCATACGGTTCTTTGAGATAAAGTGAAACTCCTGTGTTTGTTGGAATATTTGTCTCAAGACTACATCAAGATGAGGAAAAAGAACGTTTTACTGTCATCTGTACATTTGTAGGTGTTCGTGCTTTGGGCATTCCTATGAGTTTATACTATCAGATGAAACAAATGGCATTTCAGTGTTAGTGACTGATATATATTTAATGCTGTTTTCAGTCACTGAGTATCTATGCAAGGGTTGACATGCAAGTAGCTTTTAATAGGAAATGTAAAATGAAGTAGTGTGCTCTGAACTAAAAGACCAGAATCTGGGGCATATGAGTTTCAAAACCAGCTCTGAAGCTGAATTCCTCTGTGAACCGATGTGCATTTTTCTTTTAGGTGAACTAAGCCATACGATTTAAAGAGAAATCTGTCTGACAGCTTACACCAAATACCATGGGAAATACGGCTAATTTCGGTACTATTTTCTTCAAATTATTTTGTTCTTGGGATTTTTAACTCCGTGCTGTATAGTCGACGACGAATGGGTTTAGGTGCGTCTTTTCTTTTGACTAAAGGTCACAACTAGTTGTACTGAGGAGTAGGCAATAATTTCTTTCAGTGCTGAGGGCAGTAAGAGCCAAAGAAGAATCCAAAACATTCATGTTGTGTTGATTTTTTTCATTAATTAGCATAGACTTTAGATGAAGTAGTAAAGTTCTTTTTCTAAGATTTTTTTTATATACCTTTGAAACTGTGATATCGGTGTAGACTGTAGCATCAGAATGCAGTTTGGGCACCAGAGGATTTACTAAATTGTTTTTTTCAAATGAATAATCCTAAACATTTTTCACCTAATAAAGGAATCTCATTCACTTTTGTTCGTTGGAGTTGGCTAAATCTAAGTACTGGCAAAAACAGGTGTTGGTTTTGTAGGGCAGTTTGTCTTCTGATGATAAGACCTTTCTTGATGTGAGCAGAATCACATTTTTTATTTAATCTCTTTAGATACTACACAGTGTATCACAGCAGGGTTGTTGGGTCATCTCACAAAATTCAGTATGTCAATGTGCATGATGATTTACTGAATAATGCCATTATTAACCTTTTTGACCTGAAGTATAGTGGTGAAGTAAAACTTTTAAAAAGATTAGCCTCTTTTAAAAGCTTAGGTGAAAACTGCTCTGGCAGAACAGAATAAAAGTATTTGTTATTGTTGAGTTTCATCGTTCTATTTGGATTCAAACAATAGATGTGAGCCACAGTTTGTGTACGGCGCCTATTATTTTGTATAATTTTAGGTAGTGTATATTTTGTGTATGTTCAGCTCCTTTCCACATTTCAAAAAGAGCCTATTCCATTTTTAATAGTGGATTGGTGCGCCTTGAGTGATGATTACAGGTGTAGCATGTCACAACATTCAGTCCACTAAATGTTCACAGATGTCAATGGTGGTCTGCTGACATTAGTTTGCTACCCACGTGCAGAGCTGTGTAGTGAGCTAGGTTCTACTTCCAATGCAATGTTCCAGAACATCCCACATGTGCTCCACAGGGCTCATTTCTAAATTGACACCTTAGCCAGGTCTGCTGTTGTCTTCAACAACGCACCAGACATTCATCAGCAATCACGCTTGCTTTGAGGAAACACCCTGGTTAGCTACAACATTAACATAGTCAGGAACCATACAGTAGGAAACGTTATGTGTTGTGATATTCCCACTACTTTGAAGAAGATGGACCACTCCTATTACCAAGTTCCTATTTATATTCGAGTGCATGGATACATATATATGTATGTATATACTGTATGTATACATGCACATTCTGTGGAATGCTGGATATGGTTTACATACCTGCATAATGTATTATTAGAGGCTGTAAAAAAATGGTTAACGTAGTTAACGTGGATGGTTAACTTTTTTTGTATAAGGTGTTACAGGCAGCAGGGCATAAAATAGTGCTGTATGCCTTGCCAGCCTGTGAAATCATTCTTTTTTGGCATTGAAATACGTAACATATTTTTGTTAGAATAATCAATAAAAGTGCCTTTTTGGTGTGATGCTCACAGAAGAATCGTGGATGAAAAAGCACAGAAATAGTTTATGCTTCGTCCTGTTACATCACATGTCCTTGTCAAACCAGCTATAATGTCGTGTAATTGATGTCTGAATTGTAATTTTAATGTACCATTTAGTTCAATAAACTGTGAAAGCTGGAACCCAAACCTATCCGAAGATTAATGTAAGTCTGTTATTTATTGTGTTACTGTGACATTTTTATTATTTAGAAAATGGTAATACTGTATTTAATGTTTTTCTCTATAAGTGTTATTTATTTTTAAAACTACTTGTAAGTAAATGCTTACATCTAAATTTTAGGTGTTGTAAAAATCAAGTGCAAGAGACAGAAGCTCCTATATTAGCATGTGATTGTGATGTAAATGGTATCGCAGAAACATGCTTTCAGTGAGCCAGTGGCAATTTGCATCATTAGCACATTGTTCCAGAAAGAGGAAAGACAGAAGAGAGCTGAGGTATCATACTTCAGTACATATTGAAAGCTGTTTTCAGGCTTAGGAATGAAGCCTGGAGGAATAAAGGCATTTCAATCTTTGTGGGTCCAAATTAAAAGAAAGTTTCAAGTGGTAAAAAGTTAGGAGTGTGCGGATGTTACAAATACTTCAACACGGTGTGATAATTGTCATATAATGCAATATATGAAATTAAGTATGTGCAAAGAAAGAACTTGGTTTCAGCTTTGACTACATTGATATTCCCCACATTTATGTGAAACTGAAATGGTAGACATGGTCAATCATGGTTTGGTTAGAAGTACCTACTTGGAACTATTCTTCACTTCACTATTCACTCAATCGAAACGCAGGCGAGAAAACAAATTAACTTATCTATCAGGCTAAAAGCACTGTATCTTTTTAGTCTTGAACAAGAGAAGACTATGAGGGGACCTGGTCCAAGTTTTCAAAATCGTTGACAAAGTCGAAAGGCTGGACGTTTGCAGAATGAGCAGCAATCCACAAAGTGCAGGGCGCAAGTGGAGGTGACATAGATGGGCATTTTGAACCTAGAACAGGAAGCCCTTCTCTGTGCAAAGGCTTGTGGGAGTCTGCAACAAGGTTCATCACTTTTCTGCCTTTTGGCTGATCAAGTACAAGGCGACTTGAGCACAGCTGTTTGTCAGAGGGCAGGGAAGATGAAGTACCAGATAGTACTGGAATTGCAATGATATGATGTATGACCCAGGGTTTTTTTTGTTTTCAGAGGGCACCACGGGAAAGAGCATTTAAAACCAAGAACAGGAAGTGCTTCTTTAACCAAATTGTTGTGGAAATATGGAACAAGTCACCCAGCCACGTTGTTGAAGTCAATACCCTGGCTTCCTTCTAGAGCAAGCTGGTTGAGATCAGCTACTAACTACAAAACCTGATAGCTGGATAGGCTGAATGGCCGCCTCTTGTTTGTAACTTCCATCCATCCATTTTCTAACCACTTCATCCAAACCAGGGTCACAGGGGGGAACCAGAGCCTGTCCTGGCAAACAGGGGGTGCAAGGTGGGGTACGCCTTGGATGGGACGCCAGTCCATCACAGGATAGACCGATACACACACACTCACTCCCACCAGATCCAGGTTTCGCAGAAGCCGGTTAACCAATCAGTAATGTTTTGGGCTGTGGGAGGAAAACGGAGCATCCATAGGAAACCCAAGCAAACTCTGGGAGAACAGACAGACTCCACACAGAGCATTCCAGGTGCAGATCATGAACCCAGTGCCACAATGCTGTGGGACAGCAATGCTAACCACTGCCCATCTGTGCTGCCACTGTGTGTAACTGATTTTTTTTCATACTGACAGATATTTCAACAGCCATTCTGCAACAAAGCAAGAGATTCAAGGATGAACGCGATGCAGTTTCAAAGGAAGGCTTGATTTGATGTGTAATCACACAATCAATGCACATCACATCAACAGCAGAATTTCAATTGTAGGACATACTGGTTTATAACATGATGTAAAGGCTCCTGTGTATTTCTTTAGGAAGACAGGAAAGAGGAAAGAGAGAGAAGCACAAATGGTTTTGAGCATATGCTGGGAGTTTAATATAGTTTAGGGGGTGCTCTAGCTCTCTAGCTATTGGAGGCTTAACTCTTCAGGTTTTTTGACACACTGGTTGAAATCTGCCAGTTTCTGTAGCAAACCTATTATTCACTTGGCAGTCGCTTCAGCTTTATAAAACACTTAACCTGTCTAAAATGTCACTGGAGTCTTGTGCATTTTATGGTAGTGGCTCTTGATCAGTGGAGAATGTATACAGCAAGGTCTTTGTTAATGTTGGAGTTGAAGTATTTCTGAATTTATTTCACTGTTCAAAGCACATGACAGAGCAAAACACGGCTCATTGAAACACGCCAGTTTTCTTGGAAAGAAAGGTAATTTAGAATACATTATTTTTAAAATGTGTGGCAGGCATTGAAGGCGTTATAAAACAATACGGTGTATTTAATTTCAGTGGATTGGGGAAACAAACACCTAAGCTTATTAGGCAGTCAGCTTCGAATAAAGGAATTTTAGGTGCTGTCATGTTTAAATATCCTCCTGTAATAGTACAAAGGATCATAAAAAAACATAAAATAACCGTGATTCTGCAGCTGGTTTAGGTCCTGTTTAAGCAGTATAGAAATGATAGCACTTAAGACAATTTTTTGCTTTATCGTGGATGATCTCCATGGGGAATGTATCACTGTAAAGAGAAACCACTGTCTAGACAGGTAATTGAGTTCTGCGCTGCAAGAGAATATTTTTTGCTACTTTAGATGGATTTGTCTAACTTTAAAAGAATATTTCACTAGATCTGGTATTGAACTACATGATTGTCAAAAGACATTTCTGAAGGTAAGTAATGGCAGGGAAAGAAATGCACTGCAGCAAAAGTATTTATCTGCATTATGTCTTCCTTAGTTACAACAAATATTTAGTTATATTTAATATATTTAATATTTGTAGTGTTTCATCAAAATGATATCTTCCTTGTAAAATGTGAACAGAAAAAATAATTACAGTGCATAGCAGCCAAAGGGATAAAAATACATTGAAAAGACTGATTTTCAGAGTCTGTCAACTGCTCTAAAGTCTGTTTTCTTTTTGTTTCTTAATAGTTTAGCTTATCTTTTGTGACAGAGAAGACAGCAGTAAAGGACTCGTGAAAGAATTGTTCAGGTTTCAGGATGTTGTGCTGTCAAACCTATTTAAAGCAATATTGTTATGTCTTCATAATAACAGACCTTCATTTTAAACAATAGTACTTTAAAAAATATTATTCTCATTAAAATGAATTTCATATGAAAGCTTAATTCAGAATTTTAAGTCTGTTCAGTTGTGTGCTGTGCCTTTTTTTTAGAAAAGCATAAGAACTAATGAATATAGCAGGCTGTAATAAGAAGAAATTCTTATGCTGCAATCATGTTCTTCAATGGACAAATTAAGGCAGCTTGAACTGACATATGTACAATCAAAACCCAAAAGAAACTTTTGTCCAGGCAGAATGCATCTTTGAACTTCTTTCAATTAATGGCAGGCCTTGCTAATCACTTTTCCTAAAAACAAAACATAAAACAAAACTGCTTATTGGAATAATAGGAGATGCTATTAGCGTTCAGACAAGCAAAGGTTTTCCAAAGTGAAAGCTGCTGTTGATGCCTTCTATGTATATTGTTAACTTAGCCTGCTGCTATTTTCATGTGCTTAATTAGTAGCCTAATTCATCCTCCATTTTCAGCATACACACAGGCTCATCGGGTTTGGGTATTTAGAGACTCTGGCTAACCTGGACAGCGTGTCTTTAGAGTATGGCAAGAAACTGAAATACACAGTGAAGACCTACATGAACTCAAGAGAACACGCAGACTCTGCATGCAGACAAGAATATGGAATCATTCTCGGGACCCAAGGGCTGTGAGATGCTGAGGTGCTATTCGATGTATCTTCAGCAAGCAGGTTTAAATGTGATGTTTAAACATATATATAACAGTATTACTTTTTTGTTCTGATCCTTGTATGTAATCAAAATGCTTTGCATTGTAGTTCAGTACAATGATGAAAAGAAAAAGTAGATCAGGTTCAAAGTCACTAGCCTTCATATTCTATGCATATTCAACAGTTATATTGCAATTTCAGGTTTTCATTAGAAATTACTTTTGGTTTCCCGTTTCTTTAATGTATTAAAAAAAGGTTTTCCAACATGTTTATTGAGTATTGTCATTTAACAAAAGAAGAAACGTTTCCACAAATAAGTATAACATTTTGTTTTAAACATTTATGTTCAAGTGTCTAAAATGTGATTTTTCAGTGAAGAGTCTTCAGATACAGTATGTATCTTTGTCTTTGGTTGAGTTCCTATATTATGCATTTTTTACTTGAGGGGGAGCATTGTAACCAGAACTTATGTGATTGATTCTATTTCTGACAATAAAATACCTAATTAACTAATTAGGAGGTTCAAAAGAAACGTCTTTGTTTACAATTTCTCTAAAGGGATGTCTTTGCTAACAATTCTTTATTGTGTGACAAAAGCGGTAAAGAAAATGTTTCTTAATTTTCCAGGTGTTACCTCGCATGAATAGGAATAACTAGGATAAACGAAGATGAAGGATCTGTTCGCCAGCCCTGCTGAGCTGTGTATTGATTCCTGAGCTTGCTCTTTGAACATATGCAGTAATCTGAGAAACCCTTGAGGTCAGGCCCAGCCTGCAGTTTGTGAAGTCCCAGTAATCAATGCCTGACAGCATGTTGTTTCTCACGATAACCAGGCCTCTTATCTGCACCCTGGGATGTGGTCAACAGGTGTGAATGTTTTCCTGTGCACAGCTTGCAATCTTGTGGATATCTGTCATGTGACACCAGCAGGTTTATGTCTGCTTCCTACTGACTGAGAAAATTATTCTTTCATGTCCGTTAAAAAGAAGACTGCATTGTTGTTTGCTATTACTTAACAAAACAGTAGATAGAGAATTTTGAGCTTTAAAGAAATACACAAATCAAATTGTCATGACTGACAATGTTAGCAACAGAACCTTTTAGCCCGACTTGTATTTCTGCTTCACATATATCTGTTCTCCTCCCCACTGAGAGCTGGTGTGTGGGGAGTGTACTGGCGTACTCTGGCTGGCATCACATCATCCAGGTTGGGCTGCACACTGGTGGTGGAGGGGATCCCCATTACCTGTGAAGCACTTTGACTGGAGTGTGCAGAAAAGTGCTATATAGAAGTATAAGGAAGTATTATAATTAAGGTAAGAAGCCAATGACAAGATACTTTTAACTGGAATACATATTATCATCATCATCATCATCATCAGGCCACACCTCATCCTGGTTTCTGTAGCATTGAGTGGACTACAGACCACATGACTCCAGTCGCTTGCTTATGCAGATTAGGATATAAGTGAACCAAAAATGTCTGCTGGGTTTATTGAAAGAGTCCAGCATTTGGCCATGAATCACTTCGTTGGCAAGCCCATTTCAGATAACCACAACACTTTGTGAAAAGAGATCTTCTTGTGGTTGAACTCCTCCCTGGTTTCGCACTATATCCCAAGGGGTATCTACAGTACACCTATTGCTCATTTTTTGTTGTACCCATCCTTCCATGCATTCATCTATCCTTTTACTGCCTTCTCCAATGGGGGGTCTTGGAGGAGCCAGGAGCCTATATTGGCAAAGCAGCAGTTGCAAGGTGGGTGAATGAGGTGCCACGATGTCACTCCTTGACTCGCAGATACGAACCCTGTGACCACACCAAGGGGAGGATGAGGAAGTGTAGACAGACTCCCCTGACCCTCCCTCTTTCAACCCACTCATCTTTTACCACATCACAGGCAGCGTGGCCCCATTCTGGAGGAAAAGGCCTGGGCTGGAGGAGAGGCATGTCCCTCGCTGACAGCACCACACGTCTGCCAGTGCCCGGTAGCCACAGGACATGCAGAGAGATTCAGCGGGCCAGTGACATGACCCAGGCTGGGACCCATGATCATAAAGCTGAACCTGTGCTTGACTGTGCTCCTGTATTGGATGAGCCAGTTGGATGCCCTCTGGGATTCTATATAGTTGGTTCAAAGCTTAGCAATTTCCAATGTCCAAGAGTGAAGAGATTTAGTACCTTTATCAAGCCTGTATATGAGAGGTCGTGAATCGTTTTCTAGAGGTTTGATATGCTTTGTTCAGTAAGATAACGAAAGCTGAATTCAATAACAATAATAACAACTCAGGTCTTATTAGTGCATAGAAAAGCTTGAGCATCACATCAATGTTTCAATTGCTCACACGTATCTATATACCCATTCACTTCTCTTTTTTTATTGCTTCCCCAAATTGTCTTATTGACAACATGGTAGAATCCACAGCAACACCCAGATGTTTCACATGTTAAGATTCCGGCAGTTCTGAATCACCCACACATTTCTACATCCTGCATAAATCACTTTGTATTTATCAGTGTTAGATTAGATGGAAGTGTCTACCCGATCCAAGATCTTGTCAGGTCTCGCTGTAGTTCCATTGTTTGTGTTTTCCTCTCCCTTTATTTTTCCCATCATCTGCCCTTGGGTCTCTTCATTGTGGTTGAGCTTCCCTCTGACTGAGGTGGAATAAGCTTTAGACTATACTGTATGCGTGTATTAATGGACTGATTGAATATTATACTAAAGTATAAAAAAAGGCCTAAAAATATGATTGTTCATGTTACAGAAGAAAATGGAGTGAATATCCTTGTTCATGGACAAAGTTCAATATTTACTGAACCATCGTTAGTACTGTATATCCTCCGTTTTTATCTACTATGATTAGTTACGTGAAACTCCAAAATGTAAGGTACTGTAAAATGAGAATTTGTAAAGTATAAAAAAATCTGACTCTTTTGTTTATATTTGCTGTTAAATTGTTGCAATACAGAATTTGAATTACTGGACTATTTCAGACTATTTTTAAGTAGTTATTTTTTGTTACTGTTAATAATAATAATAATAATAATTGCTTACACTTATATAGCGCTTTTCTGGACACTCCACTCAAAGCACTTTACAGGTAATGGGAACTCCCCTCCACCACCACCAATGTGCAGCATCCACCTGGATGATGCGATGGCAGCCATAGTGCGCCAGAACGCTCACCACACATCAGCTATCAGTGGGGAGGAGAGCAGAGTAATGAAGCCAATTCATAGATGGGGATTATTAGGAGGCCATGATTGGTAAGGGCCAATGGGGAATTTGGCCAGGACACCAGGGTTACACCCCTACTCTTTTCAAGAAGCCCTGGGATTTTTAATGACCACAGAGAGTCAGGACCTCGGTTTTTCGTCTCATCCGAAGGACAGTGCCTGTACAGTATAGTGTCCCTGTCACTGTACTGGGGCATTAGGACCCATATGGACCACAGGGTGAGCACCCCCTGCTGGTCCCACTAACACCTCTTCCAGCAGCAACCTTAGTTTTCCCCAGGAGGTCTCCCATCCAGGTACTGACCAGCTCACAGCTGCTTAGCTTCAGTGGGCTGCCAGCTGTGAGTTGCAGGGTGATATGGCTGCTGGAATTACTTCAGAATTACTTGTTCTGAAGCTTTACTGCTTCTACCCTCCACACAGAGCAAGCCAGATACAGAAACAAGTAATTGCTCTCATGGTACTGGAAATGCACAGCATCTGGCAGAAATAAGATTCCTTTTCCCAAGGAAAAGCAACACATGTTATCCCTTTGGATAGCATTTCATCAATCAAAAGCAGAAAAAAAGTGATGGGCATCAATGTTCATTTAATCACAGCTGGACCAGGTATGCGGGTCCTATTGTGCTGTGTCCCAAGAGCCAGCACTAACGCTGCATGAATCTCACCTGGCTCAGAGCAGTGTTTGCTGTTTGCCTGATTTGTGCCGTCTCACTCTCCTCTGGGTGAGATTCTGACAGTTCACTGCCTTTCTGCAATGCTATTAGCCACCTGGTTCTAAAGTCTAATGTAAATTTCACCCTGGATAAGGGCATCTGCTAAACAAGCAGTCGGTAGTAGTAGAAGCCAGCAGTGTGATGCGGTGGTGTGAGCTGCTAGCACACAGCTCTTGGGTCTGGGGTGCCTTCTGTGTGGAGTCTGCGTGTTCCCCCTGCAATGATGTGGATTTTTTCCAGCTGCTTCTGCTACTTCTTACAGATCAAATGCTGCCTAGATTAATTGGTGTCTTAAGGGTATTCGTGTATGTGCACCCTGTGATGGACTGCCCTACAGTCTAGAACAGACCCCACTTTGAGCCCGATGTCTGAATGGTCAGGTTAGGTTTTACAGCAACTGTGTGTCAGACAGCACTTATTGGATAAGAATAGAAACACAAACACCTCTTCAATTTGTTCTTGATCTGCATTGAGCAGGACTGCAGGGCTGTTTGTTCTTAGGGTGTGCCTGGGACGCTGTATAATCTTAATATTTCAGGTACCAAACATCATAAAATCTACAAAGACACAACAAAGCAGCTGCTTAAACACCATTTTGTTTTTTTTTAAAGCGACTGTGTAATGGTTCAACCATTTTCATTTCGCAAAGTAGTTTTTATGTGAAGTCTTCTGAAATAAGAAAGTGTGCTGCCTACTTTTCAGTTAATGTGTTTGCATTTCACACATTCATAACTTGATTTAAAAACATTATTTTGTTATCATTCAAGTCTTGAGCTGCAGTCTTCTGCAGTGATTTCACATGATAATTCTTATCTTGCCTGACAGTGTGGCAGTCGGTTCTGAAATGTGATGGCTGTGGAGGTTAGAGACAAACACTTTTAACTGCTTCTAAAGTCAACAGAAAAAAAAACCTCACTCTACACATTTCCCTTTGCCTTTTACCTTTTCACATGGTAGAACTGAATGATAAACAGTCATCTACTTTACTATGCATGCAGACCACATCATCTTTTCATTTTATTTATTTTATGTTCATTTTATAACATTCTGATTCTTTGTTACATTGCTGTGTCCTTACAGAGCTCTGCCTTGGCTTGGTCATCATATCAGACAAAGGTATCACTTCACCAAGATATTATAATTAATAATAAAAATAATGATTTGACGATGATAAGGGCAGGAGAAAATCTAAGAAATACACTCAAACATGAATTTAAAAATTGGAAAGGATGATGTTGTCAATGGGAACGGTTAGCTTTTAATAATGTTCCATTTTTTTGACAGATACAGAAAGTAAAATGACAATATCTTACTTGAAGGGCAAACACACCAAAAGTGGTACTTCAGGAGGCAGAGCCAAGGAGACATGAGAAAACCAATTACATGTCACATCATGTCACTTTCAAGAGACAAGTACTTAAGATTTTCCTCCAGCGTAAAGCTTTTTCTAGAGAAGAAAAAAAAAACAAACAATTGATAAAATAAATGTCTGCTGTTTCACTGCCTTCCCTGTATCCTAAAGGAAGAGGGTTCATAAAAGACAACGAGTACAAAACATTTAATTTTAAAACCGTGGTCATTACTGGTCACAAGACTTACAGATTTTCATGGAGGACACCATGGATTTTGACGGGTTTGCTTTCCATTTATCATTATGGGTTTTGTAGACAAAAATACAACCAAAAACATTCTTGCCAGTTAAGTAAAATATGAAAAGATTAATTGATGTTACATACAGCTCATTTGCCAAATGTGCACAGCTTGTTCTGACAATGACTTAGAAGTAAGAAGTGGATGTACTAATTTCGAGAGTTAACAAATCCAGGACAAAACTGATCAGTAAATTTTGTTTCTTGGCCGCACGTTCTGTGATTCTGCGGTCACTTCCACTGGCCACCCATTTTGCCCTTCCCCCCTCTGGCACCCTTAGTGCTTTTAACTTTCTGGTGGTCAGATACCCGATTCCTCAACAGGGAAATTTCATATTTCTGCTTCTTCAGATTTTCCTTCAGGTCAAACTTCTCTATTTGCAGCTGATACATCCACTGCCACAGTTCCTTAGCCTTTTCGGCAAGTTTTTCTTGATTTAGGTGGTCAATGTTTAACGGTCTGCGCCTCTCTTTGAGGATTTTTGTCTTCTTTTCTCTCTCTGTTAGCTTTTTCCCGGCCTTCTTCTCTACTTTTTGAAGGTAGCCCCCGAAAGACATGTTGGAGAAAGCTTTCTTTTTCTTGGCGTCTTCCTCAGCCTTCCTCCTGGCCTCCTCCTCCTCTTTGCGGAGTTTCTCCTCAGTCATCCGGGTTTGGCGCTCCTTCTCTCTCTCTGTACGGATGCGCAGCTGCTCGGCTCTCTCGGACCGACGGCGCTCAATCCTCAGTTTCAGTGCCACCAGCTCGTCCTCCTCCTTCTGCCTGCTCTCAAAGTGCATCTCGATCAGGGACTGGAGCTCATTGAAATCCTTTTCCAGTCTTTTCCTGTGGAAGTCATCAAAGTCCACTTTTTCACCATCAGGGATCTTTGGAGGAGTGATGCCAGTCAAATAAGTCTTGGGCTTCAGTTTTGTTCCTTCCTCTGGCACAGGATTCTCTGCTGCGTTGCCTTCTGGGACTTCCTCCTCCACGTTTTCCTCAGTGCCTTCAACCTCTTCCTCTTCTTCTGTTTCCTCCAGTTCTTCCTCCTCTGCCCCCTCTTCCTCCTCTTCCAAGGCTTCTTCTTCTTCCTCGCATTCCTCTTCCTCCTCGTACTCTTCTACAATGTCTTCTGTATCAGACATGGTCAGTTGTGCACCCTGAGCAAGAGAGGGACAGAGAGGCTGAGTAGAAGGAGGTTTTACTGGATGTCTAGCTGCTAGTGAAGAGCAGATGTGTGCTGTAGACCTCAGAATTTAAAGGGCCTGTAGTGAGCATGTGACGGTTCTCTGAAGCAGGACTTGCTGGGGGCACTAAAACACACAAACGTTTCTATTTTTTAACCTGAGGGCTTGTCCCCGCATCTAGACCCACTCCTGCTGACTATCCCATAAAAGACCATTCCTTTGTAAGGCCTGACAAGGGGTTGCTATTTTAGAAGTGGAGTGGAACAGATGCCCAAACACTTGTGCTCCTGTCCCTGATAAAACACAGGAATGTCAGCTCTACGCAGGCAGGGGAACTTGAGGAGATTCAAACCTTCTTTGGTATTCTGGTCTCTCAGCAGCTAAAACATCCCAGAACATTATACACATAGTTGAGGAATGAATAATCTGGCTAGTTATCAGTGTCTTAGTATATTAAATACAGATAATTAAAAAATCAAAACAAAATCACTCTGAATTTCCCTTTTATTCTGATTCAAACTAGATTTTTCCGTTCTTCATATGTGGCTTATGAGAACCCATATCAACCACTAGCAATAAAAAGTGATAATACTGTCATGCACAGCAATTTCACATTGTTGTTAATACTTGTGACAGGGATCAGTATTGCCATGAAATCTTTTTGCTGTTCCAGAACTACAAAGTCAGAAAAGCCTATCAGAACAGTTAGTTTAATTTACTTTCAATTAAATTAAATAGAGGCCTTAAACACTGTCATTCTAACGTTTCCGTTAAAAAGTATCTAATTAAGAAGCATCAATAGACAAGGTATTATCTTAAGAATGGGCACCTACAAAGTAACATGAGAAGCACCACAAGGGGCTTTTCAAGACAGATGATAATGTGCAGGGTGTATAATTTACCTCATGTATAATGGAAACACTGAGCCCAAAGACATTGTGAAAAAGACTTGGGTGTTTATATTGACAAATACTGTAATTTACATGTTAGTGGTAATATGGGGAAGAAATAAAAAACATTAACAGCATGTTATGACATATAGTTAAATGAGTGGATTTCAAATCAGGGAATGTTATATTAAATTGTACAGTTGACTAGTAAGACCTCTAGAATATCATGTACAAGTTTGGTCACCACTTTGCAAAAAAGATATTGCCACTCTGGAATCAGTCCAGATAAAAGAGAAGAGATATATTTCAGGGCTTAAAGAAATGTCCTGCACTGACAGGCTACAAGAACAGAATCTTTTTAATCTTCAACAGAGAAGACTGCAAGAATCTCAATTTAAGTATTCAAAATCCTCAAAGGCACTGGCAAAGTCAAGCCAGCACATGTCTTCAGAATGAACAGTGAAACACGAAGCAGGCAAGTTTGTTTGCAGGAGTGCAGAAGTGTGTTTAAAATTAGGAACGGGAGGCCCTCATTTTTACACAAAGAGTTGTGGGTACCTGGAAGAAGCTTCCCAGCCATGTTGTTGAATCTGGTAACTTCTTTTAAAAAATACTGCTCAAAATCCTCGGATGAATTAGCTATTAGCAAACAAATGAGACTGCAGAATGGCCTCCTCTCTCCCACTCTGACCTTTCTTTTGTTTGTTCTTGTGATTTATGCAGTTTATGAATACTGTATATCCTTCAGCAACCTGAGGACATGCTGCAGTTCTGATTTATTAACCCTGCAGCCAGGAAATACACAGGCAGTACTGTGACATGCAGACATACGGTGCTATAAGAACATTATTCGGTGACCAGCTGAAGAAGTCTTTAGGTTTTTCAGGCAGCGGCTCACAGTTTGACAGAGGGCACACTGATTCTGTTTCTGCATCCAGTGTGAGACCCAGTACAACACTTCGCTTCAGCAGTTTTCCCTGTTTGCAGAGAGATCACCAGATTGGAATGATCTGCTGACATGAAGGATGAGTCATGTGTCATTTCATTCTTTTGACATATTTACATTACGCACACTTACAATAATGCTGTCATGTATTTTCACTAGACATATATATATAGGGAGAGATGTGAGGCTTGTAGGTATGTGCAGTATTTGATTAAACTCTCTGTACTTTGCCTGCCCACAAAGTTTAATGGACTCATGAACAATTTTGAGAGAGTGGCTTATCAAGAACATAAGAAAGGTTAGGAACAAGATCAGACCCATCTAGTCTGTTCGGATTAATTTAATTTTATTGTCTTGTTGATCAATGAGTGAATTACCTACCTGGAGAGAGCAGTGTCTTTATGAAAGCCTATCCTTCTTTTCCACTTGAGAAACTGACTGCAGACAGAGGATGTGAGAGAGCTCTTGTGTTTTCATGAGAAAAAGGGTATGCATCTATCTTGCATAGCACAGAGATCCATTGAAGCTTGTGTTGTTTTGTTTTTATCATTTAAAACAAACTGTTACTTTATTTTTTACAAATCCAAATTTAATGGCTATCCTTGCATATAGACAAGCTCACTACATATGTTGCAAAACTATATGTTTTTAAAAAGTTATTAGAATTAAATAATTAAATTATACGAAAGAGGTGAGAGTAAAATTCAATTAAAAGATAATTCCATTCACTTAGTTTAGAAACACATTTTAACATACCTGGTGTGAGTTGAGTATTTGTAATTTATTTTGTGTTAGGTGCATTATAATGAAGATGAGAAAGATGAATACAGAAGTAATATCAGCAGAAAATACTATGAAATACAATTCCATTTCATGTATTTTCTGATAATTAATATAATGACATGTATGCACACACCTACATTTGCATATGTGTGCCTACATAAATACAAATACACATGAATCTGGTATCATGAAGAGAAAATGTCTTGAATAAAATAGTCTTTTTGTGAAAAGTATTAAGACTTTACATGTATATTTTTAGAAGCTGCTTTCTCATCACTGACAATGTTCAACTCCAGATGAATTAAAGTAATAAGGAAGTGACCTTCAAAGAGTGAAATAATTAACGATAGGTTTTGGCAGCAAGAAAGTATGCTGTGTGTTCATTATATAACCTGTTTAGAACAAACATTATAATGAAAAGGGAATTATTAAAGGGCCTGTTTGTTCACTCACGGAAGATACGCAATGTAGGCTTCCACAATGGTTTTTCTGCACAGATTCTTAAACCACTTAAACTGATGACAAAAGCCTCTATATTTAGTATGGAAGGCCACGCCAAGAAGGCTCTAACAGCAGGGTTTAAAGGATAGTTGATGTTGACAAACAGGTGCTGAAGACTTCCAGCCGTGTCCATTAATCTTGAAGGTCTGCTTGTGGCCAAGGGTTTTTATTGAAATTCCCTGCTTGGTGCCCCCAGGGCTAATGAGGGAAGAGCAGGACCCATGATCGCGTGCTGTGTTCGGTGTCCGGCGGATGTATTTGACAAAACTGAGACTTAATGTCTTGAGAACAGAATGGAACAAGAGAGACCATTTGTTGAGAAAAAGTATCAGTCTTCCTGTTTGCCTAGAGATACTACTGTTATACTAAGAAGACCAGGTCAGGGGCCTACAACCCACTCCTGTAAAGGCACACTTCATATTTTCATTCTGTCTGTAACTTAATTCAACCAGTTTTAGGCTTAATTATTCCTGAAGGTATCTTTGAAGGTATCGTCTGAAGAAACAGCTTTTGCTGATCAGATAAAGGAAACCACTGGTTAAAATGATGAAATTCTAAACTCTTGAAATCTTGATTTCTTTAAATCATCAGCAGCTAAAGTTTTAATTCCGTTTAGGAGGTGTCTTCAAGCTCAATTAGGCAATTTAGAAAAGAACCTAGGACTGAGGTTGTGCACCACTGTCCTAGTGATATGGATACTTCAATACCTCCTGTCTGATGCTGTACTTAGGGCACAGTACTAAAAGAAAGGATTGACTGTATTTAGAATATTATTATCGCTACCATTATTCATTTTGCTATTTAACCCATATTAGCTCAAAGAAGTTATTAAGGCAAAATGAGAATGTTTCTTATTGCTATTTCCAGATTAACAGTATTACAAAGATGGCATGTCATGTGTAACTAGATGGTCATGCTACATTAAAATCTGTCAAACAAATGCTGATCGAGCTAGTCAAGGAAGTAATTTACTTACATAAAAACCAAAGGTCTCCCTCTCTCCTGGACTCTGATAGTTAAGATTCAAATAGAGACAAGAATAAACAGTGAGTCAGACATCATGGTGAAAGAGCGTCACCTAGAATTAATGACATTTTACGATAAGACCTTGCTGTCTGTCATGAGGCAAAATAATCTTTTTTTTTCTGAGGAAGTAAAAAAAAAAAGCTTGAGCAAAACCATCTTCATTAGGTCTTTCTTTGTAAAAACATTAAGGTTTGCCTGCGTTTTGACTAATTCCCTTCAGTATAATTAGCCCTCCCAACATCCTCCACGATCAGTTGTTCATGATTTAATTAAAGTGTGGAATTCCTTGGGCACTCGGCTGACATGACAGTCACTGAGAAGGAAACTCTTCCAAACTCACCGATAATGCTGCTGCAAATGGAATCATGTTTAATGAAGCTGTGGCTTAAGGCAGTCAATAATTTGTCTGAATTGTGTTTGGAAGGTATTAAGATCAGAAGACTGAACTTGCTGCAGCCATTAGCTGTGTGTTTTATTTCCATCTTTAAGGCATGCTTTGTCATTCAAAAAGGAATTATCTCCTAATTAACTCCTGCACGCCATTATTGCCTATCACAGGCACATAGGCCTCTTTAGCATGCACACCAAAGTGGAGTGGAAATCAATGACAATTACACAAGCAAAGGTCCTTAATCATTCTTTTTAAATATTTAGGAGGCACAGCAGGCATTAGAAGTCACAACCGTTTAGATATGGAAACTTTTCCAAAAATGTGTTTTAGAGGAACGTTTAAGAGCAAGCCATATACTGTAGATAGCAATTGAGACCTGGGCTTAAGGAATTAAGTTCCACATATCTGATTTTTTTTGCAAAGAACTAATTTTTCTCTATACCATGCCTTGCAAAAGTATTCTGACCCTGCCTATGGTCTTCCATCTGGTGAAATTACAAAATGCTGCATACAAATAAGTTACAGTAAATGTCAGTAAAAACTAAAGAGAAAAAACTGAAATACTGTATATCGATGGCATGCTGACTTGGCGCAATATTTGCACAACAGGATTGCAATCAGGCCTTTATCTGAACCATTCAAGGACATTGACTTTCTTATTTTTAAGACATTCCAGTGTAGCTCTGGCCTTGTATTTTGGATCTCTGTCTTGCTTAAAGGTGACTTTTTGCTGCAGTTTTAAATATGATGCAGGTTTTCCTCTAAGATTTGCCAGTGGTTTGCTCTATCATGTTCTTATCAGTCTTGACAAGCTTCCCAGTCTCTGCTGAGGAGAGGCACAACTACAGTATAACATAATGCTGCCAACACCAAGTGTGACTGTAGTCGTAAAAGGATAAATCTTAGGACAACAGGAACATGGAGCATGCATCTATGCTGGAATCCATCTGTATAGACAAGAGGGACCCAACAAACATGATGTATTTATAATGAATTCACATGAACCAGTATTATTGCACACAGACAGGTCACTCAACTAATTGTGTGGCTTATTAAGGTAACCTTGTGCAACTAAATTAATCTACGTTTGTGACAGAAAAAGGTTCGAATACTTACTGTATGTAATCATGGCCTTTCAATTTTTCTTTCATAATAATTATATTTTTGTTGTTTCTCATTGAAAGTGTGGAGTAGGTTGTTTGAATAACGAATATTGAATGCTACTTCAAAGTGTCATGACTGCAGACTTTAAAGCATTCAAATGTGACAACTGGGTAAGGCCAGCAATACTTCTGCAGGGCACCATATGTGATCTTTAATAAATGAAGACTGTGGGAGTTACTGTAGAATGAGAAAACCTGTGAATTTGAAATGACAAATCCCTACTGCTCCAAGTGGACCCTCAGGCCCTTCTTCCAGCTGAGCTCTGCGGTGTTGCTGTTCCTCCAGGCTCCAAGGCTCTCGAGTACTCCAATGGCATCTTCGACTGCCAGTCCCCCACCTCTCCCTTCATGGGCAGCCTGCGGGCGCTGCAGCTGATCGAGGACCTGCGGGGCCTGCTGGAGCTCATGGAGACGGAAGAGAAGGAAGGGCTGCGCTGCCAGATCCCAGACTCCACCGCCGAGCTCATTGTGGAGTGGCTCCAGGGTCACATGGTAGGTCCTGGATGTGGCCGTGCCAGATTCAAGAATTCTCTTATTCCGGTTGTGCGCTACTTTCCTTTAAACGTCATGATCCACCACTTCGGTGATAAAGACTGACATTACACTGCCAGGTTCCTGACTTCACAGCGGAGGTAACTGTTGAGTAACTTTATTAATTTGTTAATTAACTATTAATTAAGTTAATACTTAAAAAAAGGACCTCTCTTGAAACTTCACATCCTGCCCTACTCTTGAAATGAAAAATATTTTGGGTGACTCTGTATGAGATTTTGCTTTGTAATGTGGAAAGAGCAGATGTCATTTTGTTCAAAAAAAGATGTGACTGAAATTGAGTTCAGGACCTCTTTTGAACTAAGCGTTACAACTGATGGGTTACTGCTCAGTGTTAAAATGAAGAAAAACAGGACACCTGAGGCTTTATGTTTTTAATTCAGAGCACAGTTTTACAGTAAATACCTGAAATATTTAGTATTCTTTCACTTTTCTTTGGTCCACAATTAAACTGACATCTAGTTTCTCTGTTCTCAGGTTGATGCAGCTAGAGAGCTTGGTAGGAAAAAAGCACGTTTGATTTTAAAGACACATTCATAGACACTGTTTACAGTTATTAATAAAAGCTGGTTGCGTGAAATGCCTTCCAAACTCACAGCTTAATAAAACAAAAATCTATAGTGAACTCCATTGTTTAAGGAGACTAAGAAATCTTCTCAACAATGGCTCTGTGTGACTGCTCTTGCATTTATAGGCTGTCTTTTGACCAATGGTTTCTGTTTATTCTTGCTTCATTCTTCTAATATAAGCTTTAAATTCTTCTTGCAAGTGTGTGCAGGTTTTGCAAATTCCTCCACCTCTGCTGTTTAGCTGAAGTGGGTGGACTTAAGTGATGTCTATTAAAAGAATGATCTCTTGGGACAAAGTGGCCACCTGTCAGAGAGTGTAACAGTATGCCTCTCCCATGGACTTCTGGGCCAGGAAAGGTCACACCCCTTCTCTGTATCCATGGAAAATGTTTAGAGAAAAAGCTGCTGGACAAGACATTGGAAAGTATTTTTGGATTCTCAGAGCTTGACTGAATTTCTGTGAAATAATAATAATAGTATTTATATAATAATAAATAATAATAATTTCTGTGAAATAATGCCTTTTGCCTGCAGCATTTTAGAATAGTACAAAAACCACAAGAGCCATGTAGACCTGTAGTTTTACATAACTGCACCTCCTAGGTGCTTGTAGGCACTGTTATTATTATTTACTGTATTTGATAGAAAAATTCAGCAGCAAAATTATCCATTCATTTTGTAACCACTGTATCCAATACAGAGTTGCGGGGGATATTGGAGCCTGAACTGGCAAGCAACAGGAGCAAGGAGGAATACAGCCTGGATGAGACACCAGTCCATCGCAGGGCACACAAACACACACACTTTTCACTAGAGGCTAATTAGCCTACCAGTTTGCCTGTGGGAGGAGACCAGAGCACCCAGAAGAAACTCATGCAAAATCCAGGCAGACAGCACCCCAGGAACTGAGCTCTGGGCCCCAGTGTTCTGCAGCTGCTATGGTAACCACTGTTCCACGGTGCCACCCGTAGCTAAATTATATGACTCAAATATTAAACATCCCATGAACATTCGACTTATTAATCAGTCTCATCCCCCATTTTCCTCAGGTTAAATGCAAATGTTACAGTAGATACCAGAAAGAAAACATATCTTTCAGTCTTTTCAAGTGTCACTGCAACATCTTCTGACTTTTCCCTTTTGTTCGTTGGATGAAATGCTGCTTTTTCAGAACTGAAAACAAAAGACCCTTCTGAAATAATGGGAAGCAAACAGTTTTTGAAAGTGACATAATACCGTGTAGATAAAGCTTCCCCAGTTGTGCATAAGATACGTCCATTATCAGCAAGCTGCTGATTGCTGTTAAGGGTCGAGGCATCCCAGAGTTTATCTCAGAAGCATAGGGATTAGGGTGGAAGCATACCATGGATAACATGGCAGTCCTTCACAGGAAGCACGCACACGCAATTCAGAGACACCAATTAGCTTTGCACATAACATGTGCTGTCTAACCTTAAAAGACAACTGTTACAGTCAGCCCTCTGATTGCAAGACTGTGCATTATGTTTTTGAAAGGAAAATTTGCATACTGTTCTTGAGCATTCTTTTAAAATTTCAACCATACAAGGGCTTGAAATGTATTTCTTCTTATTATTTCAATGGAAATATTTTTATTTTAGTAAAACCTAAATAAGACTGCTGATTCAAAGTAAAAAAAAATATATTGCTTGATAAGCAAAGGATAGGTCTTACTTTGGCATTTTTTTTGACGGCACTGTAGATTAACACTACTTGAACTTTGGCTGTACATGCAATATGATTTCAAAATACAGGAAAAATCTATATAACCGTGTATCAGATTAGGTAGTGAGCATGAAATGGTTTTGCGTCTTCCAGCACCTGAGGTCCACAGGGCATCACTGACAAAAATATTTCCAATCCCAGTTTTCAGCCAAATAGATTTTTTTTTCTCTTGAATTAATTACAACTGATGTATCAGGAGTGGCAAGCCAAATGAATGCCTCACCTAAGATCAACAGGAGTGTCAGAGACTGTAATCTCTGCTGCTGTAGTGCTAAAACCTTTAGATCTATCACATGCATTTTAAAGCACACTACAATATATTTCAGTCACCCTGGTGACAACAATCATTTTTAATAGCGATATCTGCAAGTCAGTGGGGTATTGAATCTGTTCTAGGGGCACTGGCAAAACAGGTTTACAGCAAAGTGCACAGCATGAGCTCCATCAGAAAAATGAAAAAGGCAAAATTGATCTTGAGGAAAAGGGCACCCCGTCCTACCTAGAACAGCTGTTGTTATGTTTTCCCTTGTGGTCATTTGAAGTTCATTGTAGGTAATACTTACCACCATGTGTCCCTGACATAGAAGAAAACTGACAATTTGATGGAGAGTCAATAGAAAAACTAGCAAATCCTTCAGTTTGCTGAAGACTGACCCACTCCAGTGAAGACAGGAGAACCTGTTTGATTGCATTAGTTTGCCGTTGAAACTGGGCTCATTTAGAGTGATGTCTGTGATGATGATGTAGCCCCAACAGGGTTGAGTTCTCTCATGATAGGAAGATGATTGTTTGGGGCAGAATTCACTGGAGGCTGTGTGGCCCAGCGGCTGGGAGTGTCAGGGTATGAGCTGTGCACACCACACAGCTCTCAGCATTTCACTGTCTCCCCCCCATCTCAGAGTGCTATCCTAAGTTTCTTCAGATGTCCCCCAAGCCCCAGCTCTTATGGTCTCCTTCACTGTCACAAAAGCTTTTTCGTATTGCGATGTGTGCAGAAGTAATTCAGCACAACTCTACAAGACAATTCCTCCTACTCCCTTCATGGAGAAAAACAATGGTTGTGTGACGGAAGCCGGAGGCTAGGAGAGACCAGAGAGACCGGAGAGACCCCATGCGTAGCCGCAGGAACGGAGCGAACCCCCGTGTTTCAAGGCATCGGGCGGAGTCGGGGAACGAGACCAAAGCCCTCAAGCAGCGGACGCGGGGCGACCCGGTGAGGCAAGACTCTCGACAACCGATTCCCAATACCCAACGAGGAGGACAGGACAGACCGGAAATAAATAGCACACCCTCACCAGACGCACCGGAAGAACATGAAAAGGCACAGGGAAGCAAGGAACAGGACAGGAAGGTGAGCGCCCTCTAGGGGTAGGAAGTGACAGTTTGGGAGTCTGCAGTGAGGATCTCTGCTGGACAATCCATGAACCATCTGTTCATCAACACGGAGACATCCTGAACATTGTTTCTGCATAAAAAGTATTGATTCATACACAAACAACAGTTATGCTGGTTTGATTTTAGTTGCTTTGCTTCTTTACAAAAGGGTTTCTTGCTGTCTTTTAGAGGTTCCTGATATTTTATTATATATTTTATTGCTGTATGTAGCCACAAAACACACCCAAGTCATTTAAGAACCCCAGCATCTGAGTAATGAGTACCTGTGCCATGTTATTGAATAATGCAGGCTGTAGCAAGCTATCCTCTAAAACCATTGATAGCCATTTTAGGAGCTGCACGTTTAACGTAGCGTCATGTTTGTTAGGTGTGTCCATGTCTTTTTTAAAACTCTCTATCTCCAATATCAATGTTATTCCAGGATTTTGTGTCAGGGGCTGTTGTAGTGGACTGGGCAGTGTGCTGTTCTACTTAGTTTTGTGTGTAACTGTTGTTTTAATCCTTTGTTAGAATGCAACAAAGGGGTGAGGTCTATGCACCTACAACACAGTTCTTTATTAACTCTTTCTAATTATTTTCTAGAAATACTTATGCTATTTATAATGATTGTCAGAGAGAACATTATCATAATTCCAGAGTTTTTAAAAGTTCAAACAGCGTTCTACAAGAAGCAAGAAAGTGGAAAAACAACCAAAATGTTTTTTTTGGGAACTTTGATTTGTTAATCAACGTACCTTTGACTGTCTTTGCAGATATTGAAAACTTGCCTGTCTTGTCTCTCTAAAATTAAGTAAGCAAATGACTATTCAAATATAATACATTTTAATTCTGAGGTGCTGTTAGTGAATTTTAATAAGCAAAGGTTATCCTGAAAATCAGGAGAAAACTCAAAGCACGCCTGAAGGTGAAGCAACACATCACTCAGAGATTCGGAGACTTACACATGCAGTTTCATCAGCGAGTAATAAATGATGGAGACCCTGTTTGTGCTATAAAAGTTTAATAAATAACATTTGTGGAGGGTCTAGTCTTCTCCTGGGAAAGTGGCTTGTCAACAAATTTAAGAAGGCAAACAATCAGAAATTGAATGATTCAGGATTCCTCCAAGGAACTGGAGAAATGCCAATGCATGTATACAATGTGGCTGAACTCAGCAACCAGTAAAAAGAGAAGAAAAAGGAGAAAAGCTGGCATTTTTGTGGCTGTGGACCGGGGGCTTATGTTCAAATCAGTTTATGTGGAAAATTGGAGACATGAATTGAAAAAGTATTTCTGTGGAAAGGTATTTTGCACAACACAAAGATTCACTGTTGGTGGATTTTTGCTTGTGCCGCAGTCAAAATTATCAATTTCTGTTTCTTTACTTTTTTACTTCATTGGCTTTTTGGGAGTGAGGCAAAAAGAAAACCAAACCAGCCATTTCTAAGCTGCAGATTGCATTTGGTAACTGAAGATTCATCACTGAGGATATAAGAAAAAAGCAGAGCATAGGCGGAGTGGAGTCACTCATTTTCAGATTGTATCAGAGCAAATGTCCTAATTAGGTATGCAAATTAAAATTCTCCTAGGTCTTCGCAAATACCTAACATCTCGTTAAATTCCATTCAGTGGTGCTATGGAGGCAGATATCAGTCAGGAGTTTCGGAAATTAAAGATAAATTGGAAAGTTTATCTTTGAAGAAATAGTGCAGGGAACTGCAAAATAATATAATTATTTAATGTTTCTGTTTTGTGAAAGTTTTGAATCCCTTCCAGTGAGTTCAGGAGATGAATGAGTCATAGGAGATGAATGAAACACTTTAACTGTTTATTAAAAGACTGCCACCATGGATTATCAACCATGTCACCTAGCAAATATGTGGCTCTATAGAGGCCCCCTGAAGGCGACAGACTGCTGGTAAGAAATGTCGCCTTTTGCTGTGACAAGACACTTACCTGGGCAACAGGGCGTCCACTTTTCCCAGCTCATTGTCCCCTCACTCTACAGGGGTAATGCTTGTTGGGACAGTTTGCAAGTCTGTGGGTGACCATGGGAGACAGGGCCTTCTCCTGCGGTACCCCAGAGCTCTGGAAACTCAATCCTCTGTGTGGAGAATATCAGAGTCGGCTTGCCTGAGCGTTTTCCAATCCAGACTCGAAATCTTCTCTAGAAAAAGGCGTTTGCTTAATCAGAGTCAGAGTCTGCAGCTCTACATCTTCTATTGCTTTCTAAACCCTTGTCTTTAATTGTGCTAATCTTGTTATCTCCTATCTGTGTTAAATCTTTTTTCGTACTGTAAAACACTTACAGAAGCTACTTCTAAAGATGCTATATAAAATATAGTTAATAATAATAATAATAATAATTATTATTATTATTACTACTACTACTACTAAGCAAATAAGAGATACAAGTAATCAAAAGTAAGAAAATACATTTTCTTGCTTGCTATAAGACCAAAGGGAAAGGTTTTAAACAATTATATTCTTTCAATCAGTTTTTCCTTCACTCATTCATTAAACTGCCTAACCTTCATAACTACTGCCTGAAGACATTCAGATATTGGAGAAATCCTCACTCTAAAAGGTTTTCTAAGTTCATTACATAATTGGTCTCCATTTCTGGTCCTCGAGGCCTCAGCTCTTTAGTTTTTATAGTTCTTCAATTAGTGACTAATGACTAAAATGCATGTGCATTGTAGTGTTCACCCTCGAACCACGCAGACATACGCCTCATCCTATGTCAGTGAATTCTACTTCACCAAGAGAACAGGTCCCTTTCATGGGAGAATTCAATAAAATTCACTATGTCAATAGTGCTAGAAGTGCTGTGAATAGTGAGTCCTGCACTGTGTCTGAAATTGCATTACTGCAAAAAACTGAAGGGAGGAGCCCCATTATACAAATAAGGCAGTAAGTAACGCAATTATATGGAATTCTCTGTCACTCTCCCTGACTAGGATTATTTGATATATCATTATTTTCAAACTAGGGAAAAGAGCAATAACCACTTCATACAAGAGACCAAGAGCTGAGAAAAACAGAGGGCCTGTGACCCTTGTGAAGCCTAATTGAGGATGTCAGTGTAAAGCAATTAGACCACCTGTGGTGTCAAGCAATGTAAAACACAAGACAAGTTTCTTTGGCCGAATACAGTTCCTGTCCATTAATATGTAGTTCATTGCTGTACAAAGTAATTGCCTAATTGTGAGGCTCACCAAGGCAGTGAAGGTGTAAGTGCTTATTAGAAGGAAAATAATGTCCATTTACTGTCTTTCATTTTCAAACATTAACATATGTGGACATCGTTTTATAGAATGTTGGAAATTGTAGAATATCCCATTGTTTCTAAAATTATTCTTGGCACAAAGCACTTTTACATGTCAACACCTAATTAATTTGTGATGCTGCCCTGTTCACATAATTGCCAGCTCAGCTTCCTGACACTGTTTGCAATTAATGAGGTTTGGAATAGCAATTCACGTGGGTTCATTAAGGGCATCATCAATCAACAGTGCTAACTGATTTCATCCTGGGAAATAATAAATACATTCTGACTTTTTAAAGAATTCTTTTGTCCCCCGAAGACATAGAGATGCATCAGACTGCAGGCATGAATCTTTCTCACTTGTCAAAACACCTTAAATGATGTTAGCAATGGCCTGAGGAAAAATAAAACATCATTGTGCTCTACTCATTCCATATAAGAGTGGATGTAAAATGAACTTCCATCTATTGGTCTTAAATGAAATGTTTTACCAGGGTTAGTAACATGTAATGCTGTTGCCTTTGCAGACAGCTTTAATATTAATGTGCTATTTGTTTTGCTTTTGAGGCATGAAATTAAATTATTTTCCAGTTTGTTTTCACAGAAACAACTATGTGTAAAAATTACCTTCGATATACAACCATTACTGTCTGTAAAACATTAAACCAGATAATAAATTATATATAGGGTGTCTGCGAGAGAGACAAGGCATGGATGCTTAATAGATCTAGTGGGAGACAACCTTTTAGCAACACAATATTTCTAAATCAAAGAATCTGCTTTGTTACAAGCTGCTAAACATTGATCTTATGAATCAGTAAGAACATGGTTCTCAGGTGTGCTTCTGTGCCTTGTAGCTAAGATTATGATTATTTTCAAAGCACATTGTAAATGGTGAGAGAACCACTGTAATTGCACAACACAAATTCATAACTGTATCTACTTTTGGAGTTTTTGAATACCAGAGAGACAAAGCTTTCAATACCTATTGAACATAAGCACATTATAAATGAGAGGATTCCATTCGGTCCATTTCATAGTTAGCAGCTAATTGATCTAAAGATCTCTTCAATAGCATGACTGGGTAGCAATGGGCGCCAGGCAATATGGGATACCAGTCAATCACAAGGCAGACACAGACATGAACACACACACTCTCACACCAGACACAGGCACAAACACACACACTCTCACACCAGACACAGACACAAACACACACACTCTCACACCAGACACGGACAAAAACACACACAGTCTCACACCAGACACAGACACAAACACACACACTCTCACACCAGACACAGACACGCACACACACACTCTCACACCAGACACAGACACGCACACACACACTCTCACACCAGACACAGACACAGACACAGACACGCACTCTCACACCAGACACAGACACACACTCTCACACCAGACACAAACATGCACACACACACTCTCACACCAGACACAGGCACAAACACACACACTCTCACACCAGACACAGACACACGCACACTCTCACACCAGACACAGACACAAACACACTCTCACACCAGACACAGACACAAACACACTCTCACACCAGACACAGACACAAACACACACACTCTCACACCAGACACAGACACAAACACACTCTCACACCAGACACAGACACAAACACACACACTCTCACACCAGACACAAACACACACACTCTCACACCAGACACAGACACAAACACACACACTCTCACACCGGACACAGACATGGACACACACACCCTCACACCAGACACAGACACAAACACACACACTCTCACACCAGACACAGACACGCACACACACACTCTCACACCAGACACAGACACAGACACAGACACGCACTCTCACACCAGACACAGACACACACTCTCACACCAGACACAGACACACACACCCTCACACCAGACACAGACACAAACACACACACTCTCACACCAGACACAGACATGGACACACACACTCTCACACCAGACACAGGCACAAACACACACACTCTCACACCAGACACAGACACGCACACTCTCACACCAGACACAGACATGCACACACACACTCTCACACCAGACACAGACACAAACACACACACTCTCACACCAGACACAGACACAGACACACACACTCTCACACCAGACACAGACACAAACACACACAGTCTCACACCAGACACAGACATGAACACCCACACTCTCACACCAGACACAGACACAAACACACACACTCTCACACCAGACACAGACACGCACACACACACTCTCACACCAGACACAGACACAAACACACACACTCTCACACCAGACACAGACACAGACACACACACTCTCACACCAGACACAGACACAAACACACACAGTCTCACACCAGACACAGACATGAACACACACACTCTCACACCAGACACAGACACAAACACACACACTCTCACACCAGACACAGACACAGACACACACACTCTCACACCAGACACAGACACAAACACACACACTCTCACACCAGACACAGACATGCACACGCACACTCTCACACCAGACACAGACACAGACACACACACTCTCACACCAGACACAGACACACACTCTCACACCAGACACAGACACAAACACACTCTCACACCAGACACAGACACAAACACACTCTCACACCAGACACAGACACAAACACACACACTCTCACACCAGACACAGACACAAACACACTCTCACACCAGACACAGACACGCACACACACACTCTCACACCAGACACAGACACAGACACAGACACGCACTCTCACAACAGACACAGACACACACACCCTCACACCAGACACAGACACAAACACACACACTCTCACACCAGACACAGACATGGACACACACACTCTCACACCAGACACAGACACAAACACACACACTCTCACACCAGACACAGACACAGACACACACACTCTCACACCAGACACAGACACAAACACACACAGTCTCACACCAGACACAGACATGAACACACACACTCTCACACCAGACACAGACACAAACACACTCTCACACCAGACACAGACATGCACACGCACACTCTCACAGCAGACACAGACACAGACACACACACTCTCACACCAGACACAGACACACACTCTCACACCAGACACAGACATGCACACACACACTCTCACACCAGACACAGGCACAAACACACACACTCTCACACCAGACACAGACACACGCACACTCTCACACCAGACACAGACACAAACACACTCTCACACCAGACACAGCCACAAACACACACACTCTCACACCAGACACAGACACAAACACACACACTCTCACACCGGACACAGACATGGACACACACACCCTCACACCAGACACAGACACAAACACACACACTCTCACACCAGACACAGACACGCACACACACACTCTCACACCAGACACAGACACAGACACAGACACGCACTCTCACACCAGACACAGACACACACTCTCACACCAGACACAGACATGCACACACACACTCTCACACCAGACACAGACACACACACCCTCACACCAGACACAGACACAAACACACACACTCTCACACCAGACACAGACATGGACACACACACTCTCACACCAGACACAGGCACAAACACACACACTCTCACACCAGACACAGACACACACACACACACTCTCACACCAGACACAGACACAGACACAGACACGCACTCTCACACCAGACACAGACACGCACACTCTCACACCAGACACAGACATGCACACACACTCTCACACCAGACACAGACACAAACACACACTCTCACACCAGACACAGACACAGACACACACACTCTCACACCAGACACAGACACAAACACACACAGTCTCACACCAGACACAGACATGAACACACACACTCTCACACCAGACACAGACACAAACACACTCTCACACCAGACACAGACATGCACACGCACACTCTCACACCAGACACAGACACAGACACACACACTCTCACACCAGACACAGACACAAACACACACACTCTCACACCAGACACAGACACGCACACGCACACTCTCACACCAGACACAGACACAGACACAGACACAGACACAGACACACACTCTCACACCAGACACAGACACACACACTCTCACACCAGACACAGACATGCACACACACACTCTCACACCAGACACAGGGACAAACACACTCTCACACCAGACACAGACACACACACTCTCACACCAGACACAGACACACACACTCTCACACCAGACACAGGCACAAACACGCACACTCTCACACCAGACACAGACACAGACACTCTCACACCAGACACAGACACAAACACACACACTCTCACACCAGACACAGACACGCACACTCTCCCACCAGGGCTAATTCTACAGCACCAAATTAACCTACCGTTGTGTCTTTGGTCTGTGGAAGGAAATCAAGGCGCCTGAAGCAAACCCTAATTGAGGTGGAGAAGTGATCTTTATGGGGGTAACTTGGCTGAGTGAGGCCATGTCTGTAAGGACAGGGCTGTCAGTGCCTCCCCCTTTAATAAGGAATGTGTCAGGGAGCTGGACTAGGGAGGGGACTGTTAGTGGTGGAGAAGAAGCCACTGAAAGACGAGGCACTTTTAATTGGAATATATATGGGCGCCCATACAGAGATTGCTAACCCTGAATTGAAAAGAGCGTAGAATCGAGGTGGGGGGAGCTTTATCTGCAGCCAGGCAGGCTGGGGACACAGGGATGATGATCTCATCAGTTCTAGTGAGCCACAGCCTGAGCCGCAGCTGGGGACTGTGGGCCTGGAGGCAGGCAGAGGAGTGACTGAAGGGAGCCGGTTTCTAGAGCCTTAGAAACAGAGGCGATGATATCAATCACAATATCAGGGTGTCAGGCTTTCCTCTGAGAGTACACTCTAGCTATTAAAGTTTGACATCCTGAGGTTCTCTTGGGTGGAACCTAGATCAAAATCAAAACGTGGTTAAAGCGAAAGGAGGCCGAGGTGGAACAGAGGTGAGTAGTGCTGCCTCAGTAGTCCAAGGGTCCCGGGTTTGATTCCAGATGAGGATACCCTCTGTGTGGAGTTTGCATGTTTTCCTTGTGGCTGTGTGGATTTTCTCTTGATGCTCTGGTTTCCTAATAGATGCTGTACAAGTTATTTGCCATCTGTAACCCTCTCCATGTACAGTATACTGTATATACAGTATGTATGTGTGTCCTGCAATGGATTGATATCCTGTGAAAGAATATGCCCTGGCCCACTGTGATCATTATGTACACGAGTTACAGAAAATAGATAAATGAATTGACCATAATAACAACAATTAAAGCATGGAGTTCTGATTGGAAATTACCATTTAACAGTTTTCACATCAGAAATATCCAGAACACTAAAGCCTACGTCCTTCTTTGTCTGTTAAGCCAGCAGCCATATCACCCTGCAACTCACAACTGGCAACCCACTGAAGCTAAGCAGGTGTGAGCCTGGTCAGTACCTGGATGGGAGACCTCCTGGGAAAAACTAAGGTTGCTGCTGGAAGAGGTGTTAGTGGGGCCAGCAGGGGGTGCTCACCCTGTGGTCCATGTGGGTCCTAATGCCCCAGTATAGTGATGGGGACACTATACTGTAAACAGGCGCCGTTCTTCGGATGAGACGTAAAACCGAGGTCTCACACCAGACCACTGACTCTCTGTGGTCATTAAAAATCCCAGGGCGCTTCTCGAAAAGAGTAGGGGTGTAACCCTGGTGTCCTGGCCAAATTTCCAATTGGCCTTTACCAATCATGGCCTCCTAATAATCCCCTTCTATGAATTGGCTACATTACTCTGCTCTCCTCCCCACTGATAGCTGATGTGTGGTGAGCGTTCTGGCGCACTATGGCTGCCGTCGCATCATCCAGGTGGATGCTGCACATTGGTGGTGGTGGAGGGGAGTCCCCATTACCTGTAAAGCACTTTGAGTGGAGTGTCCAGAAAAGTGCTATATAAGTGTAAGCAATTATTATTATTATTATTATTACCACTTTAATTCATTAATTTCTTGTGCTGCATGTACTTGTATCTTTGATATATGTGTATAATCAGCTGACACCTTATTCTGCAAGCTAAATTAATCTATATCTTATTAATATTGGCTTGATATGACCAGGCTGCCATTAATTATGGTTGCTATGCAACTTTATTAGATTCAATTGGCTCCTTAACTGCTACGCCATGTTTTCATCTGTCCCTGTAAACAAGCACAAATAGGATGAGTCCATCCACGAATGACAATATCCCTCAGGGGGAGCTACAGTCAGGACATGCAGCTTGTTATACATCTTCACATAGTGGCCCCACATATGTTGTTATTTTTTCCTTTAATGAATATTGACAGTAGGGAGTCTAACAATTAGTGCCAGTGCTTGGAGCAGGCCTGTTTAATCAATTCTTCCTACACCTCTACATCTCAGGTCATTAGATTCCCTCTCTAGGGAAAAGTGTAAGCAAGTGCATGTGGGCAGGAGGATTCAGGGACTGTCATTATGTGGGTGTTCACTTTTCAATTTCATGTGCCCCCTTGAAAGTAGTAAATTGCGTTTTGTGATACCGTGAAACATATGGGAGTTGTCAAGGGTAACAAATACTAATTAATATTAAACGTTCATGACACCCATGTCTTCTAAAGTTGTTGTCTTGTCACCCTACATTTCTCAGAGCCTCAAACCCCTTACCTCCAAAATGGCTGCGTGCCGTTTTTTATTCTTCATGTAATTTTGTGATTTCTGAGCTTCAGGAATGCTAGTGTGTAGGCAGTAGAGATCGCTTAGTTTGAGATTAATAAATGACAAAAGAAGCGAGTTAAAATAAAAGGAAGGAGTTGACTCATTTTCTGGACCATGTTCTGGTGTGTCTGCAGGTATTTTAGTTTTCTTTAAGCAACAACAACTGGCAGAGGTTGGTAAACTGTTCCAGTTAAGCCGATTAACATGTCGATTGAAACATTTAGCTCATTAAAGCCCAGCTGTAGACACACTGGACCTCAGCAATCAGGATTAAGGACCACTGCTCCAGACCCTGTCACCAAACTAATGTCAGGATGGTAGTGACCAAGGATGTGCCACAACAGCCTGATTTTCCTCACCATTTCAATGATATGCTCTGTATCTAAGGCATTGCTGACTCACATCAGTGCTTTTATGTTGTATGAAAGAACCTTTCTCTTGCAGTTTTAAAATCCTCTGCTCTTACAATATCTGGTCAAGTGCCAAGTGCTGTTTACCAAACTGTCATGTGACAAGTTTGAAGTCCTGCAGGGAATGTAATTTTAGTCACAGTGTTCTGCTCTCTTTGAAAATCAGGAGCGAGTGACATTGACATTGTACTTCCCTTTCATGCATTTTTATACCTTTTCTTTCAAGCAGAAAACTGAACTAGTTCTATATTCAATTACCCATATATACTGTACATTGACATGCTCAATTATTTTTTTAAATAAAACTGAAATGTGAACCTTCAGTTTTTTTACTCCAATGATATTTTATGCAAGAATTCCAAAATGTGAAGGTACTGTACATTATGTATTTTATAGCATTAAAGATATTTTACAGTATATTTCTTCTGCTCTGAGACACAATATCAAACATCTAAACAAATTTTTTGAATCATATCTATGCATGCATAAATATAAATATATAGCATGGCATATATACAAGACTGTAGCACTGTTTATAACATCAGCTATTAGTTTTTATATCAATGAATTAAAAATTCAAAGGCTGCTGGAATAGTTTTTTTCATACAGCACTAGAATGAAGTTTCAATATGCTTAGAACAAAAAAGTCTGTGTGCATTATGAGTTATAGTAAGAATTAAATAAAAAGTTGTCACTCATTAGTGCAGGAAAAAATATCCTCCTATGAGCAACACTGTGTCAGTTTGCTGCCATATAATTTCTAACTCCGAACGATCAGGAAGCGGGCTTTGGGATTACACCAACAATAACCTTCCCAACCTTTCTTCATGACTATTAATCACAAAGAGCTGAATCCACATGCATTCGCTGAAGTGCAGTTGTATGGACAGAATCAGACTTTAACCCAGACTAAAGTATGGACATATGAGCCATTCAGATTAGATGAGCTGTTTTGGATTTGACTGTGGTACCAGGGTTAAAAGCTCTGTTTTTGTAACAAGTGTATAAAACATTTGGTAATGTCCACAATAGGGGACGTGAAATAAATAATGACTTTTAATGACCTCAGCTCCGTGTCTCATCTAAAAGATTTGTCTACTAAATCACAATTTCCTTGCCACACAGAAATATTCCTTTGGTCCAGAGAGAATACGGCCAGCAAATGGCCCTGCAGAATCACTTACAGTTGCAGCCTGAAATTCCTTACCATGTCTCCCCTCCAATCATGATCAAGGTCTTGCTTGGCACCTACAGAGATTAGCTACTTGTAGATCGCCTACAAGGACACACTTCACATACCTGTGGTCAGTATAGCTGCATTTACAGGGCCATGATTGTGAGCTGAAACTGTTGTCGTTTGTGCTGTGTATGGGTATCAGGAATAGTTTACAGGCAAGTGCTATATAAGTGGGTCATGTGCAAACCATGTGTAATTATATGGGCTTGGTGTTATTGTGGAAGAGGTACATTTCCATGGTTCTGGTATAGTTGTGTGGAATCCTGTAGGAGTGGTGTAAAATGAAAAAGGTACGGGTAGATCTATGTTATGTAATGCAATGTTTACTTGAACTGTTTATATGTTTTATAAATTTCGGTGCATGTAAGACAAAGACAAATTTCTGTTAAATCAGACAATAAAGTTTTATTGTATTATATCTTATCAGATGAGCTCGGCCATCTTTGAACTACTGGAGGCTGACACTTCTGCATTACTTCTAGGCAGTTGTTTCAGAGTTTCTAGTCAGAATCTTTTAGCTTTTTGAGCTTTTGACCAGTGGGGGCCAGGCTGTAGACACAAGCACAAGGTTAATTTGCTTCCCCGATAGAAAGTAGGCTGTGAGAGTTCCTTAATTCTCACACAAGGTGAAGTGTTGGGAGCTCCCAGTAGTGTCCTTTCTCTTTCTCGTTAGGCTTTAATGACCTTCCTGGGATTCGGCACTATTGATTACATGAAATTAATTCCTAAATCATGAAGCTAAGAGCTCATTCTTTTGCAAAATAGCTCAGACGGATGACTACTAATGAAGAACTATCTTGACCTTAAGCGAGAAACAGGGAGTGAGAACAAACACTGAGAAGACAAAAAAAAACTGAAAATGGAATCATATTCCCTAGGTTATTAAAAGCGTGGACTGCTTCCATCCTTGTAAGTGTAGAACATTCTGAATTCCTGTTCTGGGATTTATAATAGATTATAAATAGCTGTGGACATACTTTATTAAAATAGATCAAAAATAGTCACAAAATATAGGACTATACATGGACTATATGCATTTTCGGAAGAGTTTGTTTAATTCTGCTTTCACTAAAGATTACATCCTTTATGGAAAATAATTTCACAGAAACTTCATTAATTGGCATTTAAGTGTTTCCACATAATACATTTGGAGCAAATAATCTGGCATATTAAACTCCTTTAATTTACACCTCAAGGAACAATATATCATTCCACTATTGGGTCTACAGTTTTTATTGTTGACGGAACAAGTAACAATTTTGTGAAAGTGGATATTTTTAACTTCTCTATGGAAAGACTTTATAAATAAATAGAGCTGTTTGTTCACTGTCATTTTTAAACAATTCAAAAGCTTTTAGGATGGAATTTAATGAGAACACAGCAGCATTGTACATTTTCCCCAATTTACAAGTATTACATTTATGCAGACAATATGCAAATCAACCAATTAAATCAAAGCTGCTAGTGGCACGTCTAATGATATAATGTGATTAACATTTCTAATCATGCAATTCTCTGTTTGTTCTTTTTCATGTACATGCAGACAAGAGCTAGTGCTTAATATATATTTATGTGGAAGTGTGGGTGTTCACTTTAGGAAACTAGAGAAATTCGTAAATGTGTTTTGTTTTGCAAAGTGATTCTTAGAAAACACTTGCTGATTTTTTCCCCTCACATGGAAATTATACAAATTATTTTTTACTTCTCCATTCTCTAAACACCCTATGGAGAAATTCATTCATAAATATTTTCGTCGTTCAAACATGTGAATGCCTAAAAAGGCAGAGTGCTCCAACACAACATTTCTGTATATCAGTGATTGAACTGAAGGCAGAACCAACTGGTTTAGCTCGTGAAATATTCTTGGAGAATTTGCATTACCATTCAGAACCACTCAGCCCAGTAACTCCCTCTTGTGCACTGCAGACTTTCAACCTCAATGCATCTCCCCACACACACAAAGATCCGCTGGATCTTATCTTCCCCAGGGACAGCTCCTTCCTCCACCCTCTATTCCACCTTAGCTGACTGCCCTGGTGATATTTCATCTCTTGGCTCCTGCTCTGCCAGCTCCCATTGCTCTTTCCTTCTCTAAGCTCGATGTAGACTCTGATACCTCCACCCTCATCTCAGCCCTTGCCTCCCTTTCCCTACTCGCCTTGCCCAGGCCCTTTTCCTGTCTCTGTTCTGTGCTCCCTGCCTTGGATCTCTGTCACTCGCTCCTCTCATCCTTGTCTTCTGCACACAACCTGTTGTTGAACCATTTCCAGTTTGTCGCTGTCAACCCCTGTAATCTCTTCTCCTCCCTTCTCAGCCCCCCTTCCCTTGTCTCTGTCTTGCACAACAGCTTTGCCCTCTTCTCCTCTGAAAGAGAACTGCGTGTCTCGTGTCCTCACTCATTGGTTTCCCCTCCCTCTTCCCCATCTCACCCTCTTCTGACATAGACACGTCCTTGCTACAGGACCATAATCCCCCCAACCGCTACAGGCAGGGCCATCAGCTGACTCACTTCTCCAAGGCTTCCAGGGTGCTGCTCCCAATCTATGTCCTTCTATTTCTTCTCTCTTTAACAGCTTTACTCTCAGGTTGCTTTCCTTCTGCTTTTAAACAGACCGTATTATACTTCTCTTAAAGAAACCCACCTTTGATCCCCTATCCCTTTAAAACTATCACCCTGTTTCCTTTCTGCCCTTCCTCTCTTAACCTCTCTGCTTTCCTCACAAAGCTCTTGCTCCTCAAGCCTCTCCAGACTTGGTCTTGCTCAGCACACAGAAACTGATCCCTCTCTTCTCCCAGGTCATGCTACCTGTTTTTCTGTAGTTAATCCTTCTTGAAATCTATGTCCCCTTTCACCCTGTCGATCACACTATGCTCCTGCGATCCCTGACTGAGCTGGGGGTTTCTGGAAACTGTTCACTTTGCCTGTTGCAGATGTCAGGTCTCCTGACAGGCTCATCCTCTTCTCTTTCTCTCACTTACCTCAACACCTCACCTCTCTCTTACACTGTCTCTCAACATCCCACGTCCTTCCCCGTCTCTCTTATTACTTTCCACCATTTTCATATCATTTGTATGCTGATGATGCTCTTGCTTTCTCATCTCCTCATAGCCTTCTCCACCTGGATGTATTCTTGTAGTCCAGAACCTTTGATCTGACCTGGTTTATTTTCCACCTTCTTCTTCCCCCTTGTGGACGTCTCTATCCCACCTCCTGTTGATTACACCACCCCCGTTCCCTCTCTTTTACTGCAAAATGCAACTCTTCTTACTTGTCCTAATTTATTTCAGGAGTCTTCCTTTCAACTCTTTCCCATTACTAGCACATTTCTTCTGGAGCCAACTCCTGCTGCTAAGTCTGGAGTTAGTGTTGCAGAAGCCTCCCATTCCTTGCCTTATTTAACAGATTTTTAATATTTTATGACATTTTTGTATGGCATGTGGTCTGCACCTTCTAATACTAGCATTATTTTACTTGTCTTTACCATAATTGCATTGCACTCATTATTAATTGTAATCCTATCTATTGTTTCCTTCTATACCTGGATATTTTTCTGCCAGCTGAAAGCACAATGAAGGACACCTGCTAGGCTCATAATAAGGATAATGTTATAAGATGCAATCTAGACATTCAGTTCTAGATAAACCCTTAACTAAGCTGTGTAAGATTCCCTTTAAGCTTCCTATTAATGCCCTATGTAATGGAAAGCATCCTATTTACAGAAGAGAATGAATTTATAGTGCACTCTGCTTTATAAATAATCTCAAGCATAATTTTAGCTGCAGACAGTAAGGAAAGAAAGATGTCAGCACAATTCACCAGACTTATGACAGAAAAAACAACACAGAAGCGAAGGCGTGCTGTGTTTTGCCAATCTCAAAATCCAGAAAGCAACCAGAACAGAAAAAACAATGCTGCATTAATTTGGCATGAAACACCTGAGGTACAGACTCTTCACAACTTTGTAATAGAGATCCACCGTTGGCCTGATGTTAAATGACCTTCTCATTCTCATTCTCATTATAACTTGCCCAAATGAGGGTGTTAGTGGCACATTATGCCAGCAGCCATATCACCCTGCAACTCACAACTGGCAGCCCACTGAAACTAAGTAGGTGGGAGCCTGGTCAGTACCTGGATGGGAGACCTCCTGGGAAAAACTAAGGTTGCTGCTAGAAGAGGTGTTAGTGGGGCAAGCAGGGGGCACTCTCACCCTGTGGTCTGTGTGGGTCCTAATGCCCCAGTATAGTGACGGGGACACTATACTGTAAACAGGTGCCGTCCTTCAGATGAGACATAAAACTGAGGGCCTGACTCTCTGTGGTCATTAAAAATCCCAGGGCGTTTCTCGAAAAGAGTAGGGGTGTAACCCCGGCGTCCTGGCCAAAATTTTCCATTGGCCCTTACCAATCATGGCCTCCTAATAATCCCCATCTATGAATTGGCTTCATTACTCTGCTCTCCTCCCCACTGATAGCTGATGTGTGGTGAGCGTTCTGGTGCACTATGGCTGCCGTCGCATCATCCAGGTGGGGCTGCACATTGGTGGTGGTGGAGGGGAGTCCCCATTACCTGTAAAGCAGTTTGAGTGGAGTGTCCAGAAAAGAGCTATATAAGTGTAAGCAATTATTATTATTATTATTTTCATTGGGAGTTTCACTGATTTACTCTTTCAAAGTAGTTAAAGCCAGTGGTTGAATTGTTTAAAGAAAGTTAAGAAGGAAAAGTAAAAACAATATCATCAGGAAATTGTCTTGTGTTTGATATCCCTAAGCATTACTCGATGTAAATAGCAAACCATACAGCACCACCAGAAGGAAACCTCCAGTTTTCAGAAAGCTGCACCCTGTCAATTTTCTTGCCATTTACCCAGTGGGAACCAAACAAACAAGAGCGATGCCTTGGGGTGAAAAGGCACTGTCTCACAGTAGGCGAACGATGTGAGTGTGCTTCAGGAGTGCTGAACACACACAGGCTCTTCTAATGCCACAAAGTGAAATTATACAACATACTTGGCTGGAACAGGAAATGTGAAATGTTTTAATGAAACCAGTGCTTATCTTGGTATGCCTCAGAGTTAACATCAATACTTAGCGATACCACCTGCGGCAGCACACAGAACAACACTTTTCATATAGACCTTGCTAATTGTTGCCTTGTCAGTATGAGATCTGTATGGTGCACTGCACTGCACGTCACATTAACAATGAGTCAGTGCCTGTCTTTAAGATGTGAATTCTTCTTCAATTCACTTCAAAAATGAGTGAAAACAGTGCATTACAACTGTATGTAGTATTATATATATGTAGAAAAATCATATTACAAGCTCACTCCCAAATGGGGTTGAAATGTAATTTTAAAACCCTTCAAACAGGGTGATGACCACACTGGGTAGATGATCTCCGGGGACCATCCCATCCACTATGTTAAGCTCCAAAACAGCCAACCTTAGTTTTTCTGTCTCTGATTCCCAAATATCCTGGCCTGGACTCTTGACCGTGCAGTATTGATATTTCAGACTTCTTTGAGGTTTGCTCACATTCTGCTTCGAACTTTGCAAGGAATGCAAGCAAACATCAAAACCAACAACAAGCTAAAGTCTAGAGAATCTTTGTGGAAATCGAGAACTTCTCAAAGCCTTAAAATCTTGTTTAAACGCCATACAAATATCCCATACAGTAGCTCATCTTCGTTCATAAAGTAAGACTGTGTGATCTATATGGTCTACTGGATGAAAAGTTCTTGTTCCTAAAAGAAAAAAAGGTTTAGTTACTTTAAATTTACTTTGAAGTCCAAAAACTTTGGTTTATTTTGTGGGCTTATATACCATAGGAATATATATATGAAATGCATACATTGGAAAATAATAATTTTTTAGAATATAAAGCAGGCTGATTTTGTATCGTAAAATGTAGGGTGAAAGATATTATTTTGCAAAGACTTATTTTGAAAATCTTTTGTAAATAGATGTTTGCTTTCATGTTATTGTTATTTGAAAATGCTAGAGTGCTGCAGGCTACTGAGGTGGACACAGATGACAGAATCATGATGTTTAAGCACACGCAGGCTCCAGCAGTGTCCTGCTGCTGTGTAGTCTCAACCCAGGTGAATAAACGTTGTCACCTGACAGGTGACACGTAACTTGGCTTTTAAATAATCTGTTCTGGCAAAGACAAAGAAAGACTTCCCTCTCTGTCAAAGGTGTCAACACAAAATACTGCTGACTTGAGGCATTCCCAAAAGAGGAGAAATTGCATAAAAATGCCATGACAAAATACTGGAAACATGAAGTTTCCCCTGATTAATCATGTTCAGAAAGAGCACTGTGACAAAAGCAGGAGAATTGATGCAGCTTCTCCATGGATAGCATCAGCACAGTGGGAGAACTGAGCTAGAAGCACAATCCACTGTGATTTCAGAACACTCCCATGTCACATCATTACTAATCTTCATTTTGGTAGCAGATTCGTTTGTTTCAAAGCATTAGAGACAAAAGAGAAGCAGTTTTCTTTTTACATTTAAATGGAAAACAGCATTTGATGGTGGCACTGATAGCTGTAGGATTTTAAAGCTGTCCTGTTACCTAACAGCTCTCTTCTACTTGGCTTTAATACAAGTGAAGATGTGTGCATGACTTGGAAATAATTACTGTTCAGAAAATATTAATGATAATGATATCCCCAATTTCAAATTCTCAGCCCTAAAATTGTTAAAACCAGAAAATAAATCCCAGCCTTTACAATTGTTTCCTTTACCGAGTCACAAACAGATGCTGAATTGACAGATAGGCTGACACAACTCTCAGCTTGAATTGAAAGACAGTCACTTCAATTAATTATTAAGGTTGTGAGGTTAGAAATGTGCAGTTTTGGAATGAATGAAAATGACCCCATTTTGGAAAGCTTTGAGCTTCAGGAAAGCAGTGTCTTAGGCATCCTGGTATAAGTGTCACAACCAATACATAAACAACAGAAATCAGAACTTATGCAAAAAAATTGATCCCTCTATATTATATTGATATTAATGGTTATCTAAATGAGTATCATGCAAGGACCTGAAGGATGCTTATTGTTCTGTTTGCCTTCACAGCAGAATAGTTCCCAAAAATCAGAGCCATGACTGCTATCCCCCTTTGCAGAAGACTGTTAAAATATAAAATCCTTTTTTAATAGAAGTACTTTTAATGCATTGCACTATCTGCATTGCTTTTACAATAAGTACAGTATATGCTTTCAGAGCATAAAACAAATTGACTGTCTTTAAATGACACTTAACATGATTTCCTAGTAATTCTGTTGTCCAACATCCTTTGGCCAAAATATTAGGAACCCCAGTACGTAATGTGTGAGCCACTCTCTGCAAGCCACAGAACATGACCTGTGTTTCACAAGAAGTTTTGAAATATTTGCGGTACAAACCTATTTCATTCTTCTCTGGTTGTGGTGTGTTTGACCCAACTGCCTGTCCAACTATCTGTCAGTGGGACTGAGATCTGGACTATGTTCTGACCAGGTAAGGGGATGGATGTCTGTCTCATGTTCCTCATGCCAAACACACACATTGCCTGCCATTGAGATGGGCGATTCATTTGAATGGTGATCTCCGACAGTTTGGCCGATGAGTGCACTGCAGTACATAAATAAAGAAATGTGCTTATTCCCCAATTTTATGAAAGGATTAAGAGTCCAGTGTCTTAGAGTTCACATCAGGAGATAGTTCCAAGCTCTGTGAAAATGTATGCTTCCCTTTTCACTGATTCTTTTTTCACCTTTAGAGCTATTTTTTAAAAATAAAAGACATACAGTATGTGGTTCTTAACATATTTCGCTTTGAACACAACCATTGAACACAAAATGGAAGAGATTGATTCTCTTCCATTTGTTTGTTTGTTATATTTCTGACGGTTACACATTGAAAGTGAACCACAATAGATTGTCCTAGTTTTCTTTCATTGAATATATTGCAGTAGATTTGTCAGGAGGAATCCAGAATCCTATAATATGCTTTGAACAATGAATCACACTCTCACAGATGAACACATATCAGTTTAAATCATCACTACAGAGTCTTAAACGATTTACTTACTGCAGCAGTATCCTGATTTTTTTGAGAGCAGTATAGATACAGTTAGTTTTTGCCAAGTCACTGAACTGTAAGAAGTCATTTCCTGGACTTGCCATTTTTTTAAAAGAGTCTCTCTTCAATCTAGTTGTGGGCTGCACTTCATGCGTAGCAGCCTGATCCTACCCACAATCCCTTGAGAGGTCAAGAATGTTTGCTTTTTCTCATGCATGAAGGTGAAAGAGTCATGTTTTGCTACTCTTCTTGGGAAGCTGGTTAGGGAGACAAGCTCTCAGGTACCATTAATAATTGGGATGAGCTGACACTGTTCCCAGGAAACATAAGCCCCTAGAAATCAACATTTTTGCCAGTTCCCTTTTGCTCTTCTACAACAGTATCACCTTTAATTTTACACTCCAGTAGATTTTAAGGCATTGATTATTATTGGTAATTGAATAAGGGATCTAAGAGTGTCAAGTACTGAATGTCATTCTGCACTAAAAATACCTGTATATAGATATAACCACTGAAAATCGGGAAACGAAGGCTTTTGCATGAACCAGTGACTCATATTTCCATATACACCTAATTGTAAAACTTATAGTATAAGCTAATATAAGCTATGATCATGTCTTCATTGTGGTTTGAAGACAAATATGAAGCCTTGAAGCCTCTATGCAAGGTGCTTCTTTAGTCCTACAAATGTTGGAGGCCGTTCTTTCCTTATATAACGAGTGTAATATGGAACTATCAAATATAATAAGATAAAGCTAGCACTTATTTACAGTGCATGTAGAAGCATGCCTGCATGCCTGTTGATAGTACTTTGATGTGGGTTTATGTGCGTTAGCCTGTCAATTGCCCAAAAAGATAATGACTGTTACAGTTCATGACGTCCATGTTTTTAGAGTTCAGAATAGGAGTTTGGGAAAAGAACAAACTCCAATTCCCACCAGTTGTCAGATCTATAGGGTATAAATATGGGGCCTCTGTGCCATTATTCCCCCGTGTGTGTCACACCCACAACCCTCCACTATCCCCAGTGCAACTGCTTATGCAGCAGCCCACTGGTCTGCCACAGGGGCTCAGTCTCATGGCAAAGTGCACAGGGCCTGGCAGTGCACCTCAGAACGAGTGGGTCAAACAGGCCAATAGATGCTCTTTCTTCATCGCAGCTGCATTATCGGAATTAGACTGAGGTGCAAATGGTTACCGTTTGCAATTGCTTCTCGTCTAGTTTCAGCTATTAGTGATAAAAATGTTAACAGTATGCAAATGAAGAATATGCATTGAATTTGTAAAAGATAGGCATTGGCTGTATCTGTGTGGACTCTTAAATGCCGTTTGGAATTTTACACTTATTAACAAATTAAACTGTTACTTATCAATTAACACAACCCCACATACAGTATATTGAACACACATTGAATACACATACAGTATATTTCAAATGTTAAGTTATTCTTAAAATGGTTTGACATGAAAATCAAGATCTAATTGTATCACAGTCTAATCAAGATTCTGAAACTTATTTTATAAGCTTTACAGTTTCAAAGATGGTGCATCAGTTTGAATTCAAAACATTAATGATAGGTGACCCTACAGTATGTTTGCTCTGTCATGATGGAGCTCTAAGAAACAAACAAACAAACAAACAAACAAACAAACAAACAAACAAACAAACAAACAAACATAAAGCTGAAGTCTCCTTTATGGCTTCCAGGCCAAGATTGTGGTTAAAGAGCAAGAGTCAGGACCATCTTTTTGATCTAATAAAAACAAGAGGCTGGTGATGACATGCAATGTGACCATTCAGGGACCTGTGCTCTCCTGGTGCCCTTGAGGTCTTACCTGCTTCTGTCTAGGTCTCCTTGAATCATTAACATCCTGTAATGAAGCCCTATTAACACCTTCTAGTGAAGGTGCTTGTCCAAATCTAGCAGAGCAATTTGATTCCAGCTCATACAGTAAGTGCTTCATCACACATGTAAGTTACGCAAGAAAGGTTAAAGATGAAAGGAATATGTAATTCTGTATGTATTTCTGGAAAGATTTGTTGTATTAAAAAAGCCTGCACCCTACAAATACTCCATCCTACACCACATAGATACACTATACTCTTCTCCTGCTTTTCTTTTCATCCTACTGCAGATTGACAGTGAACAATACAATCCCAAAGAGTCGATATGAAAAGCTTAATATCTCTCAATGCAGCTAAATCATGATGGTCCTCATTATCTACAGTTGTCTACACGGTATGTCTTGACACATTACAAGCATGACGTTTTAAATTGGATTCTGTTCCATGGTGGTGCACATCAATGTAACTACAGGCATTGCATGATTGAATGCACATTATTGCTGAGGGTGGTAACTTTCTTTACACCAAAGGTTTATAATGAGCTCTGCTCTTCTAATTACGTTTTATAACTATTAATATACAACCAAGGTCCTTTTAGTGATACTTATGATTTTAAAACCCTGTTGTGACATCCCATTGCACGCCTTATGTATTTTTATAGTCCATGTCATTTCAGTAGATTGTAATGCCTATATAATATACCTCAAATAGACCTGAAAATAAAGGAATTCAATCTGATGGACTTCCACTGAACCTTTTATAATAATGCATTTTATAAGTATGCATTTTTATATATTTTACATTTTTATTAGTTGAAATTACTGGCAATACCTGCTACGTAACACTAGATGCAAAATATTCAATTTTCTCAAAAGGGAGATGACCCTCAGCACTAAGTACTCAGTACAAAGAGATACTATCTGTCCCTCAGTACTATGTGTCCACATGTATTATGTGCAAACTATTAACTACACCTTCCTGCCATTTACAAAAAAACAGTAATGGTGACCAAGTAATCTTATGTTTAGAAAAGTCTAGTTAAAAACTTTAATGGAAAATATCATCAGATGTATGTGAAGCTTTATTCATCTTGTTCTTAATGCTACACTTTTGGACTAAGCAAAGGCATCTTTTTAATGTACAAGCTCATAGAAAGACTTTAGTAAAAAAATATAGCAAGGAAAATAACTAAATCTGGAAATGACATTATCAAGGGAAATAAAAGAACAGAAAAAATTATTTATACTGTAAATAAATGTGCATCATACATTGTTTGGCTTCAACAAGTGCCAAAGCATCTTTCAAAAGGTCTAATATACTCAGCTGATGAATAAGATTAGAAGCGTGTGTGCAAAGCACATTACAGATTGATTTAAGATTTGTTCTGCTAATGGGTACTAATGCAAATCTTCCATTTTTTGTACCGGGGACTTTTCAAAGAGGGTTTACAGCCTCTATTTATAATCCCGAGAGAAGCTGAAAAATATGAACAGCTCTTACTTACAGTGTGCTGGAGTATTTATTTTGACCAGCCAGAACGGAGCAGTTTCAGTTGTTCCATTATCTAAGCCTTGTCACAGTGTAATGTAATAACGCTTTTTGTACTGTGTGTTCTCTACAAGCCAAACTCTGACACTGTAACCCCAATTTGCACATTAGTAATGGTTTTATCTTCTTCTTAATGAACAGGCATGTTGCAGGGTATTGCAGCCATAACCTTTTGATTCACTTCCTGAGTAAATCAATGATCTGTCCCTTTCATTTCACAGCAAGTAAACTAAACGTGTGGCTGAGCTTCCCAGCTGCATGCCATGCTCATTCTTTTTCAGCATCTACTCAACCCTACCTTTTAAAAGAACATTTTCCAGGAAGCCCCATTTGGTGTGTAAGTATGATACCGAATTTAACAATAGGTTTATGCATCAGCTCTGAAATTCAGAGACAGTTTGGAAGACAAACTCTGGTGTACAGAATAACTGAAAGGAAAAATTAGGTTTCTGGGCTGTGCACAGGGCTTAAATGTGCATTTAAAATGCATAATTGCTACAGGTGGATGCACAATTAGTTCTGACTCTGAGAACAGTAATGTTTTGGCATTAAAGCAGGCATTTAAACAATTGTAACAGCATTGTATAAAGCACTGCAAATCTCTAAGATTTTAAGAATTAGAATGTTTGTAGCCTACTGCTTCTCTTAGTGGCTGGAGAAATGCCACGGGGAGCTGTGGAAATTTCTACAATTAGTCTCCAGGTTTCTAAGATGAAGCTCAATAATAGCCTTGCATTTGTCTGTGTTTCACTGAGACTCTTTTATTCTCCCTTGAGCAAAAAACTGATTATCATAAAGCTTTTTAATTACAACATAAAAATATGTTAACTGTTTATTAGGCTCAGCCCAGGGCTTTCTGTGGTGTAACATCTGTACATTTGCTTTGCATTAGCCAAATGGTACTGTTTCTGGAGTAGCATTCATCCTGAATAACTGGCATGTGTAGCTAAGATTACATACAGATAAACCTTCGTCACTCCCACACAACCAACCCCTTTCCTGAACAAACTGAAATCACATAAAATACTTTACACTGTGGGTGAAACAAAATATTAATTTCCTGTTTAATTATTATTAGAGAAATAGAAGAGCTAATTGATCTGTGTTTGATTCCCCTAAAACAATATTTTTCCAGCTTTGTTTAAAATACCTTTATCCAAATAGGTGACACCACAGTGAAGAATGTATGTTTTACTGTGCATAAATATACTTTATCAAGCTGTTTAAAAATATAAGTAAAACAATAAATACGGTATTGATGCTTGATTTGCAACTTGCAACTATGGCCAGCAGCCATATCACCCTGCAACTCACAACTGGCAGCCCACTGAAGCCCAGCAGGTGTGAGCCTGGTCAGTACCTGGATGGGAGACCTCCTGGGAAAAACTAAGGTTGCTGCTGGAAGAGGTGTTAATGGGGCAAGCAGGGGGCACTCTCACCCTGTGGTCCATGTCAGTCCTAATGCCCCAGTATAGTGACGGGGATGTTATTCTGTAAACAGGTACCGACCTTCGGATGAGACGAAAAACCGAGGTCCTGACTCTGTGGTCATTAAAAATCCCAGGGCGTTTCTCGAAAAGAGTAGGGGTGTAACCCTGGCGTCCTGGCCAAATTTCCCATTGGCCCATACCAATCATGGCCTCCTAATAATCCCCATCTATGAATTGGCTTCATTACTCTGCTCTCCTCCTCACTAATAGCTGATGTGTGGTGAGTGTTCTGGTGCACTATGGCTGCCGTCGCATCATCCAGGTGGATGCTGCACATTGGTGGTGGTGGAGGGGATCCCCATTACCTGTAAAGTGCTTTGAGTGGAGTGTCCAGAAAAGCGCTATATAAGTGTAAGGAATTATTATTATTATTATTATTATTATTATTATTATTATTATTATAACTTCTATTTATATTATAATGCTGAACAGTGAAGAGATTATCTGAGTCTTAAAGTAGCAGATGTCACTGAAATTAGGAGTATGAAAACATTTGTCCATTATCAATATGAAAATGAAACGAATAATGATCGATTTTGCAAAGGCACCATGGCAATTCAGATTAATACCAATAAAACAGCGTTAGGAAACCATACACCTGAACAGTGGAAAACTGAAACAGAGGGAAAAGATGCTAATCTAAGAAACCAGTCAAGGGTTTACTGAAAATTATGTTTGTATGCAATTTGACTTTAAAATAGATTGTGGGATTTATATTTTCAGCAATAAGATGGAAGCTGTTAATAAGGAACCAATACTGCAGTGATATAAAATAAGCCCTACAAAGAAGGTAAATATCACAGTAGCTGAGAGGCATTTGCAGATCTTTAGTTCAAAACCATCAAGGTGGTGTCTTCATCCATGTTTACTCCAGCAATTGTTGTAGATCTAAAGTTCACATTAGTTTGATCAAAGTAGAACAAGCTATCATTATGTCACAGTGGGTAGGCCCTAATTGCCTTGCTCCACTTTTGGTGTGAAAACTGGAGGCCACATAGTCTGATATTATGAAGGTGCCTGCTTTTTAAAAAGTGAAATAATGAGTGCTGTCAAAAGGTAGAGACTGGAGCATTGCAGGCTTGTGAATGCTGTGCTTGTAACAACCTACAGTATTGATTGCAAAATCCCTGAAATGGCGCCCAAGGATTTTTTCAGGTTACCTTGTTCAGCAGAAACTAAGAACTAAACATATTTAAAACTTATGAAGCTTCATAAGATAAAACCACTTATGGAACTATAAAAAAACCAAACTCACATACTGATATCACGGATCTAGCACTGTGTCAATCTAATTTCAAACATTTAAATATAAAATGTTATCCTTATATTATTCAGCACAGCACCAATCACTGGATAACTTACAAACAAAAAATAAAATAAATGGAATCATTTTCTCCACACTATGTTTGTTGTGACTGTCACTGTTTCAAATATCCGTTGTGTACTCAATGAGAAGTGCAAAAAAATAAAGGTTAAAAGTGTAAAGAGTTAAAATGTAAGAGATGCAAAAGTACACCAAGTCAGCCATGCCTAACAATTGAGAGATCACTTTATTAGCCATATACAATTTCTTGCATTAGGAATTTGTTTTTTTCGCATACCCCAGCTTGCTCTTTCACTCAGTCATCACAAACTTTCTTTACAAGGACGTTTTTGTTTCAGACAAATGCCGAACAGCCATCAGAGAAATAAATGACCTTATTGCTGAACTAAGATTATAAAATGATACATTCTGCCACAATTAGAAAATCAAGCATTGATGGGGGGTGTGCTATGATCCTCATATACAGTATGTATCAGGAATGTAATAAACATTTAATAATAGGTACGCTATGTGGAATAAAAGTAGGAGTCATAAAAATAGTAGAGCCAATAAATAGTAGAATAATGCATTTACGATAATATCTGCCCTAAAAGCTAGGCATTACATTGGATATTCATTTGTCACAGTAATTATACTGTCCCTGATTGACATGATAGTCATTTAGTGAAAACAAAACATTGCTTTAATATTTAGCTCTTTTCAGCTTGCAGCTCCTTCGCCTATTTTTCTGCTTATGCTTAGACCTTTGCACCCTCAGCAGAAAGGAGAAATAGGAATAAAATACTGTTTCTCTGTATGAAGATGGTGTGCTTCATTCATAATGAAATACTTAAGAATACTAGAGCTACTGTACATTCAATCTTGTTAAGGTAGAGAAAGTGAACCAATGAACACTATAACAGTTACAAAGTGGCTGTACACAGATCACAGCTGTGGGTGTGATCGCATAGAACCCAAGTGCAAGGGACCGGAGAGTAGTGGAGACGGCTGAAGAGACCTGACTAGCTGGGGATCAAGCACTCCGCAATGGAAAGAAAGTGAAAGGGGTGATAATTGAACAAAAATGGATACTGGCCAGCGGAGCTCAGCCAGCCCATGCCAGACAGGGATAATAGGGAGCTTGGTGTTGGGTCCCACAGACTGTGTGCTCAATCATCACTCAGACTGATAAGCCCACTGGCGGGCGTGTCCCATGTCAGGCTCCCGAGGAAAGGAGGCTAAAAGGAGAAAGAAAAAAAGGGAAGAGCTACTCAGGTCTGAAACGTTGCTCTGTTCGGTTGGCATTGGAGGGTTCCAGTCACAAAGGCCAGACAGGAAACTCCCCTTGAGGCTTTCTGTACAGAGGGGACCAGAATCCCTGGTGATTGCAGGACTGGGTCAATACAGACATCTGCTGAGGTGGGGTCCTCGCTTCAAAACCCGGCCCCTGGTCCTCTTGCTACTCTCAGAGGCCCCCAATCTGCATAGTCCCAGATAGAGCTTCTAGGCAGAGCCCAGGGAATGCGATCCCAAATCAAGGAAGGCTCTAGTGGGACCCTGGAAGGTGATCCTGGGGAAAATAGGAAAGGGGAGTGAGATGCCTAGACAGACCGGGGAAAAGAGTGCAGAGAAAGAGAAAATTAAAGCAGACCCTTAGGTGCTGGACAATGAGAGGTTGTCATAATTATATCTGGACAAACAGCATGGACAAGAGCAGCTGGAAAAGGGACCAGCATTCAGGGTGAGCCAGCGGCACTGAGAACTAGCTGCTTCGGCGAAGACTTGGAGACCAAGATGTGGGGTGAAGGCCAGAGCTGCTGTGCAGGGCGAAGGCTTGGAAAACAGTATTGCAGGACCATGACAGGAGACGCAGCGCAGGCTTCATCTGTGGTGCAAACTGCTGGGACAGTGCAGGCTGCTTCAGCGGCGTGCATGGAGGGCAGTTGACAGAGAGCCCTGAGAACCTGCACAACGGACGCTGCCCCAGACAGGAGTAGGGAAAACAATGAAGAAGGGGAGCTAATGTAGATGGATCCAATATTACAGGGCGGATAAACGGCATGGAACAGCCGGTGAAGGTTCAGCCTGCAGAGAGAAAGCAAGTACTGCTGCAGAGGTGAGGAATGGGAAAGGAATACTGATGCAGCACCGCAACAGAGGTACTTTGGCATTATATATAGAAAAGGGGGCAAAGCGAATAATTGGAATCAGGATTAGTAATCAAAAAGCAGACCTGGCAAACCCTGGAAAACAGTGAGCCCTCGTGCTCTGGTATCCTGGATCAACCATGGCCCGGGAGACACCACAGGAGTGTGGGTGTAACAACAACACAGTAGATTTCTAGTCAGTTTAGACAGTTGGACTTTTTAGCATTAAATGAGACTTAACATTGGGGGGGAGGACAAAAGTGGACATGAGGTGCTCAAACCAACTGACATAGTTTATTATTACTCATTACTACTGTCCCACCTGCCCAGCCCCAACATGTGTGTCCCACATTTCCAGTCCTGGGAATATGGTCACTATACTGCAGGAAAACAGAAAGGATATAAGAAGAACTTCATGCTGCCAAAAAACACATCTTCAAAGTTTTTCCCCAGAGAGGTGTGGCCCCTGGAATCTGTGAATCATGTCAAGACTTCAGTGCTCATTTATATGGTTCTCACTTCTTTCGTTTGTGCTTCATGTCAAGATTCCTGATTACATCCCCGAGTCCAAACGAATGCTATTTCTTATGTACTAAAACTATTGTTTTTCCATTATTTCAACAAGCAGTATTTAGTGCTTTAAGATGGTTTGAGGCTAACCCACAATTAGTGTCATCTTCATGTTGCATTGCCTGTTTATTCGGTAGTACATGCATTAATTTCATTCTAATTATCCAAATGTCTTAATGTAACTCGTATGTCTGGTAATATTACCATAAAGTGCCATACCAGATTACCGTCATGCCTTCCAGTAACGTACGGTAGAAACATACAAGACCCACAGTGATGTCAGTCTGTTCTGTAAACCTTTCGAAACGTTGCCACTTCAATCTGTGTTTTATAGATGGGGTCTTTCATCTCTGATCTGAGCTGCACATTCTTTAGATAAATATACTGGGGTTCTGATGAATCAAAACAGTGAATTAACAGTGGTTACTAATTAGACAGGCAATTAATAACATCTGACAAAAGTCAACGCAATCTGCTAATGCATCACCTCCCATTCTTTGCTTTAATGACTTTCTAAAGACGGCTTGTCAACCAAGAAAGCAAGAATTACATTTCATGTCATAACAATCTGGAGATCGTAGATGGTTCATTTGAAAGATTATTTTTTTCTGTCCTTTCAAACAGATATCCTATATAGATTTTAGCACTGCCCAAATTACAAATCAATGTCATAAACACATAAAGCCTGCCCTTGCTGGTAACTGTTGCTCGAGGATTAATGACATGAACACTGCAGAAATTTTATGTTTTCAACAGAAACATCTGAAAATGAACAGCATGTAATGCATAAATAGCAATATAATAGCTACAGTTTTTTTAAACAGTTGTTTGCCATACAAACTCTGAACATAATGTTAATATAAATCAAGATATTCTCCCTGTAATCCCAGTCCACAGCTTTTGTTATTTCAAAATACAATCTACTGTGGCAGAATTTACAGAAGCTCCTGGATATATCGGCAAAGTAGTTAGAATATTCTCAAACTCTATTTTCAGAAGGTATAGTTTCTGTTTAGGGCACTTTTCACAACTACACTCTCTTACGGGACCCTGTACGTTGTTGGACTAGTTGTCAATGAAGCCAAGTGTCCACGTCTCCAAAGTGAGAGAGCCAGAAGCAGCTTCTTACCTATCAGGCTGCACCTGCAGAAACTGCCGATTCTAGTTACTCACCAGGGTGAATGCCATGGCTCTCTGATCCACAGCTGCAAATGAGGATGGATTTTATTGTGGGTTGCTACAGGGAGTCTTTAATAACTGGTTTCTTCACTGACGGTAAAGCTCTGTGAGCTACTCTGGGGACCAGCCAGTTGCGCCTTCAGCAGGTGGAGGAGAGGACTATAGCAGCTCCATCATCAGTCAACAAAGTAAGCCAGCCAGCAGGTGTTCTGGAAGCCATGCGGTGTCAGAGAGTGGGCGAAGGCAATAACTCTTCTTACTGTAAATCCTGTCTGGCTGAATTAGGGGTGAATTAGATCTAAGGTGACTAATGTCATCTTGCCAGGGTTTCCCAATGGAGATGTTTGACAAAATTGTCTAAACAATGGCCAACCCTGCCAGCAAACAGGAGGTCCATGGAAATCATGAAGGCACACATGATTTATGACCATTGTGACATATGGAGAGACCGTCCTTGTACCTGCTTCTTTGAACCTTTTCACTAGAGCGATCAACAACAGCTATCACAACAAAAGAAACTCATCACATCGGCGTAACAGGTTCATGTGTGAATATTCTGCTATAGCAGTAAAATACAGAAAACGTTTCTCCCTTGTGCAGAAATTTCCTTTTCCAACTTGGGAGTCTAAAGAGATCTTGGGCCAGCTCAAGACCATTGAAGGCAATGAGGCCAGTGTCACGAATCATACTCCCGTGTGCACCTCCCGGCGTACACACCTGCACCGCTATTAGCAATTAGCACGTCACTCCCCGCTTACACATATAAACCCCTCCACTCCGCTCACTCCTCAGTCACTGTTGAGATTGCCTTAAGCCTTCTCTTGTGCGCGTTTTCTTCTAACTGACCTCTGGATTTCGACCCTGATTACTCTTTGGCAATGGCTTCACGTCTCTCTCTTCCACGGATTTCGGATTTGGTCATCTACTGGCTTGACTACTAATTACTGACCCTGCTTCGTCCCCGGCTACCTTCGTCACTCTCTCTTACGGACTACGGATTTGGATACCTAGCGACCGGACACCTGTAACCCCACCCTGGCTAACTTCCCGACCTTGCATTTCTCTCTCTCACCTTTTTGGATTCCTGACAGATAGTGCATGGGTTTTAGGCTGCGCTTTTCACCAGCTTCAGGTGTAACATCTCTGATGGAGATAGAGAGCTGGTGTGAAGTTGTTCCGTTGTAGACCCAGTTTATCACAAGGGTTAGGGTGAGCGTTAAGGCTCTCTGAAAGATTTCATTTCACTGGTTTAGAGAAAGGGGTGTGTCTGAGCTGAGGACTTGTGGTGTGGTTCTGGCACGAATGCCTGAGTAGCTGGGTGAGCCTTTAATATACCATAGTGCTCTCAATTAAGACAACAGGTGTTTGTGTTGAGAGAGATTCACATGGATGGTTCTCTCGTCTCTGAGGCCCTCTGGTGGCCAATAGTGGACTTGGGACTTGGGATGTTGGAGTCCCTGTCAATACTTCTCCTTCTTATAACATCACTCTATTAACCCTTTACAATTTCTTGCATTAGGAACTATCTTTTCGCATACCCCATCTTGCTCTCCATGAGACACACAGACACACAGATTCACAGATAGGGAGAGAGCCTGGGGTCAGAGCGCAGGGTCTGCCATTGTAAGGCGCCCCTGGAGCGGTTGGGGTTAAGGGTCAGGGGCCCAACGGAGTAGGATTCCTCTGCCGGCTGTGGGATTTGAACCGGCAACATTCCAGCCACAGGCGCAGATCCTGAGCCACAGAGCACCCGCTCCGCCCCAAAAACTTCTTCAAAAACTTGCAAGTAGAATAAATGCAATACCCGTGGTAGTGGATAAAAGCTGCTTCTGGCCCACTCAGTTACAAATACACTTGGCAACCCCTTACTCAATTATTCATGGGGTACCCCGTACCCCATCACTGAATATTTGCGAGGGTTCAGTGATAGAGAGGATATATGTGACTAATGTGCTCTGGGATGTGACTGGGATGTGACTTTTCTTAAAGCCCTCTAATACTCATTCTGAATGGCAATTCCCAGATCCCGCTAATTCTTCAGGAATTTGCAAAAAATTTTCATTTGCTTTCATTTCTCCCTCCATCAGTTACATTTTATTGCTTTTTATTGCTTTGTTTCAAGTTTGATAAATTGGTAAATGCACTATTACCTTAATTTGCATGTATGTGTAATGCCTATAATATCTACCTTGTTTCCAACCAATAATATTACATTCAGCAGTAATAAACTATTGAATTCTGTTGTAGCTGATTGGTATTGTTTTTAGATCCATGGAGTGCCTTTCAAAAGTTTTTATTATTTTGGTATTTTCTAAAATGTTGTATTCAACAATGCTCTTAATTCAGTCATTTAACTTGCTTTGCAGCTTGATGCTTCACACTACTATTTTAATTGGAATAGCACCTCTGGGAATTGTAGCCAATCCTTGAGAAATAATGCTAAAAAAGTTAATGTCTTTCTGTTGAATCATGCCACCAACACCTGCCACATTAAACCAGAGCTGAATTACTCATAGATTCCAATACCGTTTCACTTCAATAGAATTCTTATTTAAACCTCATTAGAAGTAAAATGTTTCTTTAGGTATTTCAAAACAAAAACTTGTTTAGATAATGAAAATCTATGAAATTTAATTTTATATACCCAATAGCAGAAAGCCAACACTCCAAAAATAGGTCTTTGAGAATAGCATAGGTATTGGATAATACATATATTTGATCTTGTAAAGAATTAAATTTACTCAAAGAAACTCAAAATACAAACTTTATTCTCTGGAGGACATGTAGGTTATGTGCTTACTAAATGACACTAAAGCTGCATGCTGCCTCATCTCTTTATGTTTTGGGAATTAAGAAAAGCTAGTAACCTAACATACTGTAATTAATGCTGTTTCTAACATGAAATCTTCATCTTGGAAGGGTCACTGGAAATTTATCATAATGTGGAGTTTAAGCACTCCAAAAATTATTAAATCAACTTATTTCCCTAAACAATAGTTCAAGGAAAAAGAGGCCACGAGTCCATGTTGTTCTTAATGATTATTAGTCATTCACCAGTCAAGACCCCGGAGAAACTCTGAATCTTCTAGTTATTGTTATAACTAAGCTCCTAATCACTGAAACTAATTCAGAACTGTAATTGAATTTCTTGCTTTATTATACCTTTTTATCCTATTTTGAACTCAGCCATTGGTCTGAAATCTGCTCTGCCTCAGGGTTGTTGTTGCAAACAAATTTATTCCATTCTGTCCATTCTCTCTGCGACCTGTGTATGAATTGCTCACTCCCTTATTTCTGTCTAGACTGCTCGTAATAAGTGACTGGCTTATAAGACCCAGAAACAGATGGGAGTTACAATGAGACACTGCGACCAAAAAAATCAACCATCTTCGTCAGTAGTCCAACTTACTTACACTCCACATTAATGAGCCAGGGTACACTTGAAATTCAGAAATAGTTTTGATTTCTTAATAATTAGTAACCCATTACCAATTTCTAAATGTGTTCACAACTAGTAATCACTGTGCCTAGAAGTTTAAGAGCTTATTATGAATGAAAAGTGGAAAACCAGAGGTCCTATAGGATGTGGAAAAAGGCAACAATGGTTAAGAGATGGACTAATGGAAAGAGAAGATGAGCCACCAAAAGGGGGATATAACTGGCTTTGGGAGTGAAGGATTAAACATTTAATCAATGGAAAAGTGAGAGCTGGAGGCTCTCAGGGAAAAGTGTGGAGATAGGGCATTACACTCTGAATTGGCTTATCAACAACAGTAGGATGAAATCGCAGCCCTCCCTCTGCAAGAGAAGCCATTAATGGATGGATGATCTTCAGATTGAAAACAAACAGGTCTTGCACATTCAATAGAACTACAAAAAACAGTACATAACAATACCCCTCTATGAAACCTTGTGATCAAATTTCTTACTATCGATAACCTTTACAGTGCCTTGCGAAAGTATTCGGCCCCCTTGAACTTTTCAACCTTTTGCCACATTTCAGGCTTCAAACATAAAGATATAAATTTTTTATTTTATGTGAAGAATCACCAACAAGTGGGACACAATTGTGAAGTGGAACGAAATCTATTGGATTTTTGAAACTTTTTTAACTAATAAAAAAATGAAAAGTGGGGCGTGCAAAATTATTCGGCCCCTTTACTTTCAGTGCAGCAAACTCACTCCAGAAGTTCAGCGAGGATCTCTGAATGATCCAATGTTGTCCTAAATGACTGATGGTGATAAATAGAATCCACCTGTGTGTAATCAAGTCTCTGTATAAATGCACCTGCTCTGTGATAGTCTCAAGGTTCTGTTGAAAGCGCAGAGAGCATCATGAAGACCAAGGAACACACCAGGCAGGTCCGTAATACTGTTGTGGAGAAGTTTAAAGCCGGATTTGGATACAAAAAGATTTCCCAAGCTTCAAACATCCCAAGGAGCACTGTGCAAGCGATCATCTTGAAATGGAAGGAGTATCAGACCACTGCAAATCTACCAAGACCTGGCCGTCCCTCTAAACTTTCAGCTCAGACAAGGAGAAGACTGATCAGAGATGCAGCCAAGAGGCCCATGATCACTCTGGATGAACTGCAGAGAACTACAGCTGAGGTGGGAGAGTCTGTCCATAGGACAACAATCAGTCTTACACTGCACAAATCTGGCCTTTATGGAAGAGTGGCAAGAAGAAAGCCATTTCTCAAAGATATCCATAAAAAGTCTCGTCTAAAGTTTGCCACAAGCCACCTGGGAGACACCCCAAACATGTGGAAGAAGGTGCTCTGGTCAGATGAAACCAAAATCGAACTTTTTGGCCACAATGCAAAACGATATGTTTGGCGTAAAAGCAACACAGCTCATCACCCTCAACACACCATCCCCACTGTCAAACATGGTGGTGGCAGCATCATGGTTTGGGCCTGCTTTTCTTCAGCAGGGACAGGGAAGATGGTTAAAATTGAGGGGAAGATGGATGCAGCCAAATACAGGACCATTCTGGATGAAAACCTGTTGGAGTCTGCAAAAGACCTGAAACTGGGACGGAGATTTATCTTCCAACAAGACAATGATCCCAAACATACAGCAAAATCTACAAAGGAATGGTTCACAAATAAATGTATCCAGGTGTTTGAATGGCCAAGTCAAAGTCCAGACCTGAATCCAATCGAGAATCTGTGGAAAGAGCTGAAAACTGCTGTTCACAAACGCTCTCCATCCAACCTCACTGAGCTCGAGCTGTTTTGCAAGGAAGAATGGGCAAGAATTTCAGTCTCTCGATGTGCAAAACTGATAGAGACATACCCCAAGCGACTTGCAGCTGTAATCGCAGCAAAAGGTGGCTCTACAAAGTATTAACGCAAGGGGGCCGAATAATTTTGCACGCCCCACTTTTCATTTTTTTATTAGTTAAAAAAGTTTCAAAAATCCAATAGATTTCGTTCCACTTCACAATTGTGTCCCACTTGTTGGTGATTCTTCACATAAAATAAAAAATTTATATCTTTGTTTGAAGCCTGAAATGTGGCAAAAGGTTGAAAAGTTCAAGGGGGCCGAATACTTTCGCAAGGCACTGTAGTTGGGCTAGTAGAGTAGGAAATGTGGAATCTCTGTACCATCTTACCTTTGGCCTGATTATGTGCTGTTCAGTTCAGAACAAAGTTACCTTCCTGCGTTTTTAACAATAATCTCAAAATTTTGTAGTTGAAATATGTCAGTAATACCTAATGTTTTGTGAATCCCATGTGATTGTTAAAAAATGGCAAAAAAATAAATAGGTCCTGGTGTTACTCTGCTTAAGAAATATGTAAGTATTGAGAGTTCTTTGCATTTAATTCATAGATGAGCATATCTAAAAGTTTCATTTTTGGTTTCATTTTCAAGATTGTATCACTTCTAGATGGAAGCAAATAACTACATATTAAATACGGTTTAGGTGGTATCTATATTCAAAATAAATGCTTGTTTATAATTTAGTGATACTAAAGTGATACTAGTGATACTAAATACATGCTGCATATTTTCGTTGACAAAATAGGAGTAAGAAATATAATGCCATTTTGCCCATCTTGTTCACTTTAAATCTAGTTGGTAATTTACTGTATCCCAAAATCTCAATGTCTTAAAATACAAGGCTGAAGAGATTAGGCTCCTTTAGTGTGCCTGTGCATGCCAGTCCTCTGAGACTGAATTAAGGCTCCTCTACTTTAAATTATCTTTCTGGGGCAGCAATATGTTATGTGAAACACGGTGACCAAAACCCGACACACTGAATTCTAAATAAGCTTTTATTAGGGCATTGCATGGTCTTAACATAACCTTTCTCAATGTAATCTTTCACTTCTTGCTATACAAAAAGTGTAGAAGTTGAGCAAACTTTAATAATGTCAAATACATTTGTACAACATCTGATTTTAACTCTTAAATAGCAGGTAGGACAAAAGTTTTTTGCAGCATTTTCCTCAGTATTGCTGAAAAATACAGTATACTATATATGCTTTCAGATTTTGCACACTACAAATTAAGTGGTAGAAGCTGAATGCAAAACGTTTCTGTGAAATTGTGCACACCTATTAAAGTGTGCACAAAGTATTAAAGAATTAAACCTCTTTATGAGGTCTCTTTATGTAGCGAACCCAATCGGATGATAGGAAAACAGGAGAACACAATAAGAAAAGCACAACAGCTCACACTCATGAGTCAGATCTCTGGATCTCTCAGACAGAGAAAGAGATTGAATTAGGGCCTATTTGTATACTGAATTCTGAACAGAAGGATCCAAGGCATTATTTTATTGAACAGTAATTCAAATCTGTACTCAGCCAAAACCAAAATTTCCCAGTGCTTACTGTTTTATTTCTGTATGTCCATTCTGACTAACACCTCTACATAGTTCAGAGCATTTTTCTTCTGTTTGGTTTTTGAAATACAGTATTTAATACCTATCCATCTCAGTGTTAGTACACTGAAAGTGAATCACTTTAAAAGCCTCTATGTATTGTGGGAGTTTGAAGTCTCGGCTTTCTTCTGGCGGAGACAGTGAGTGGATTTAAAGGACTGTCAACACACGGAGCCTCCTAACTGAAATCCTCTTTAATTCCCCTTGTCGAAAGCTGTGAATAAACATAATTTATTAGAGACACCGCAAGCCTGGCTCATCCTATGTTACCAGCCTTTACCCTCCTGCTGTGCAGATGTGAAGGTTAATGGCAGTGGAGCCTCCTCTCCTCTCAGCAGGGCAGACCAGCACAGTAGGCCCTGTCATTGGAACAAAATGTTCCACAGCCTCTGCTTTCCTGTGCCGAAATGGAGTAAACATCTCATAGATATACTGTACGTACTCGAGAGACAACCCCACCACCACAAACAGCAGCCCGTGCCGGTAGTTTTCAAACAGACACAGCTCTACACCTCTTGAGACCTACAGGCAGGCAGGATATATTGAACCATTTGCAAAAAATGGGAGTATAACAGGAGTATAAGTTGGTAACTTGCTTCACTAAAAATATATTTTTTCTGAAAAATAAACATCTAAAAAAAGATTTCCACACAATAAAGAAGCAGTAAGGTTACTGCATTGTTTAAGCAAGGATGCCCTTGCATCCAATATTTGAATTTATGTATAGATTTCCACACAGAATGAGAATAACACCATTATTCACACAGTTTAGTGTCCAGCTCTAGACACTTAATGGAGTTTTAATCAGAGTTTGGGAGGAGGTCAAAGTATGATCTCACCCACTTCCACCTGCCTTTAACTATTAGTCCCTTAAGATGGAGGTAGAGTGTCACGATTATAGTCCCTTAAGGGTGCTCCAGCCCTTTCACTTTAGACTTAATTCTGTGCACCTGACCCCTTTCCCAGCCCACTTTAAAAGCCAGGCGCTGACGTTCATCCTGGCTCTGCATCTGGTTTCTGCACCGTGCGAGTCCGGGACCTGGAAGCGCCTGGTCCCGTTCCCTGTTCGCCGGTTCCGACCCGGTTCATGGTTTTAATTCCTTGTTTGGATGGATCACCTGGCTATGGACTTATTTTTGTGTTTTCGGATTCCCTCTATGGATTACTTCTGGATTGTTTGCCTCGGCCACACCTCCCCCGTGCACCAGCGCACTTTGGACACGCGCCCCTGTTTTCAGCCCCGTATCCCTGCATGATCTTTTCCTAGTGTTTCCCACTTCTTCGGATTGTGTCGTCCGCATAGGGTCCGGAAAGAACTGTTCGTTACAGTAGAGTAGGACCCAGTAACTGGAGAATTGCTAATGTAGTATGATCCACGAAGAGGGTGAGAAAACTGAATAAGCTAATTAGATTATTAAGTCTAACTTCTATTACATGTAATTAGTGGAGTACATTAGGGATCTATACTAGGAACACTGTTCTTCTTTATTTATATTGGTATTGATCTACTGTAAATTCTGGAATAGTTGGGAAACTAGTCACAATTACAGATGATACCAAATTAGAAGGATTAGCAAACACTGCAGATGCTGCAAATGAAATTCAAAAAGATTTAGATAACATCCAGGACTGGGCAAACACCCCAAAAATGATCTTTAATGTAGACAAGTGCTGAGTATTGTACGGAGGTTGTAGAAACCTTAATTAGAAATGCAAAATGGGAAACACTGAGCTTGAAGAGACTACATTGAAAAATATGTGGGAAAGCAATTACAAAGAGAAACAAAACAATATGTATGTATATTATATACAGTACATATTATGGGCTCATATATTATGAAAAAGATATCATGTGATTTGTGACTTAATTAAACTTTTGTCAAACATTTAATTAAACTTTTGTGAAACATTTGCTTGAAGAAAAAAATGGCAACATATTATTGCATTTGGTGCTGTTATCACTCAAAGTGTGCAGAATTAGTCATGCTGATGGAATGAGCCCAGAGACTTATGGGTGGGAAGTCACACAGAGCAAGATATTTTTTTGGCTCTCCGCTCCCCACGGCCTAGAAAATGAAAAACTGATTTATTCCCTTCCTGTGTAAAAACAGAATTGAGATTGAAGGAAACACTGATAATTAGTGTTACGTCACCTCTTTTAAGCCTACTGTTGGGAGGACACATTTAACTCAAGCAAATAATAAACCTAGAAGGATCCAGGAATGCATTGTATTTATAACTGTGGAATTAGAAAAAGAGAGTTATAATTGATATAATTAATAATATTTTCTGTTGTCTTATCTTTATACTATGCTAATCCTACTTGTTTTAGAAGATCATTTCTAACTTTAAAAAGCCATCATAAAAATATCCCTGAAATACACCAATAATTAATGTACAACTGTGCTGTATGCTATACTAAAACAAGTCAAGTGACAAAAAGCTGTAGGGTTTAGAGTTACTGATGGTTGGAGATGACATTACAGAGAAGCAAAACTCATGAAATGACATTTACTACCTTCTGTTGTTCTCCAGTAACCTAGGGTTTGATACACAGATACTTTTACAGAATGAGATGCACTGACATTTCCACCTTACTGTATATCATAATAGTTTGGTTTAAACAGGCCTAGGAGCTTAAATTACAATGAGAAATTCTCTTGACTAAAGTGAAGGATATTTTAAACAGGAATGACTTTCTAATTTCCTAGCCATTAAGTGAAAATCTCTTTTGAAACTGTAGATACATTATATCAGGGCACTTGAGATGACCCTTTTAAGATATTAAAACTAGTTCCAGGAAATAAGGTACCAGATTATTATAAAATGTTATATTTGAAGTGCTATCATTGGATTTCCTTTGACTTAGATTCTACTTTAGAAAGATCAAATGTTCAGCAAATAGCCAACATTACATTTTCCCTGTGAAACCAAATTCCAGAGGAGGAAATTAATGCATACTATAAACTCATAAAAACATTTTATTTGAAAATTCCTATCACTCACTTTCCTCTTCACAGGAATTGTTACCATAACAATATATGATGCAAGTTATAGTTACATTTTTTGCAATATAGATATTAAGCCAGCAGCCATATCACCCTACAACTCACAAGTGGCAGCCCACTGGAGCTCAGCAGGTGTGAACCTGGTCAGTACCTGGATGGGAGACCTTCTGGGAAAAACTAAGGTTGCTGCTGGAAGAGGTGTTAGTGGGGCCAGCAGGGGTCGCTCACCTTGTGGTCTGTGTGGGTCCTAATGCCCCAGTATAGTGACGGGGACACTATACTGTGAAAAGGCACCCTTCTTAGGAAAACATGTAAAACTGAGGTTCTGACTCTGTGGTCATTAAAAATCCTGGGGAATTTCTTGAAAAGAGTAGGGGTGTAACCCTGGTGTCCTGGCCAAATTCCCCATTGGCCCTTACCAATCATGGCCTCGTAATAATCCCCATCTATGAATTGGCTTTATCACTCTGTTCTCCTCCCCACTAATAGCTGATATGTGGTGAGTGTTCTGGTGCACTATGGCTGCCGTTGCATCATCCAGGTGGGGCTGCAGATTGGTGATGGTGGAGGGGAGTCCCCATTACCTATAAAGCGCTTTGAGTGGAGTGTGCAGAAAAGTGCTTCTTAATTGTAAGCAATTATTATTATTATTTAATAAAACCTCTTGTGGGTGTAGAAGAACTAAACAGCTACTACTCTCTGAAGCACTTTCCTCTTCATTTTTCATTTTTTCTAAATTAGAAATACAAACATTTTTAATGAACACACGTTTTATAATATAATTGACAATGAATTGATCTACAGTAAGTGTCTGATAACGTGTCTGATGGCATGTTTGTATAGTACAATCATTCTTGTTTTGTAGGGAACATGCATTACTCATATGTATCAAAGAACGTACAACTTTTATATCTCAGAAATAAACAAGAACCATTTCATACAACAAAATGTATAAACTTAGGAAAGAAGAAGGAAACGTACTGGAAGGGGTTTATTAAAAAAAGTTTCCCTCATGGGAGAAATAGCTTCAGAATAACTGAATTTAAATGATTCCTTGCTTAGTGCAAACCCTGGAAAAAATTCCCACCTTCTTCTTATGCAGTAATTTGAATTGGGTGATCATTTGCATTTGTCTTTTGACTCTGAGTTCAATTATGTCTTTTTTAAAGGGTTAGCGTGTTTTTATGGGTCTGGAGTTAAAAAAATGTATATAGCTTTGGTGTGATTCCTGTCAACACGGTTCCCCTTTGTTTCTCAGGTAGTGTGTTGGTCCTCAAAGTATTCCAATTGTTAACCTTAAAGCAGAAGAGACTGTTCTTAGGAGCAGAGAAAAAAGACCTTTCTGAAGTGCTGCCTACTCTTTCATCAGTCCCAGGCCTTGACAGACCTTGAAGTGAAATGGCATTTTGGGACTTCTGCATTATTTTAACTCATGTATATTATAACACAAAAGGAAAATGCATTATGTGCATTACATTAAATCTTTCTCCAGTAGGTTAGAAAAAGAGCTTCTCTTTTGAAATAAGATTCTCTATCTGCCAAAAAAAAGACACCAGTGAGGAGTCTTCTTCAGGGTCATCTTTCTTATTCATGCTGAATAATGAGATACCTTCTTAGCTTTCTTTAACTGTCCCTGAAGTCATTTTCTACTCCAGGATTCATTCTACACTCAAAGAAGCCATCCAGTTTATAGGCAAATGGGATTTGAAAATAGATTTGTTGTAAATTCAAGAAGGAGAGTTTTTGTTGGTGTGTGAAGAATGCAAATTTCCCCCACTTACTTTTCCTGGGTAAGGGAAATCTCCTCTGTCTGTGAAATGTTACTGAGCCATATACAGTATATGTCCATTTGAGTTTGATGGCGCTAGGTCCTAATGCATTTTTTCTATTAGTGAAGTAAATAAGCAGAATATTAATCATTAGAGATTCATATACAGTATGACGATTAATCATGCAGTGAAAAGTTTAAGAATTTCTTTAATAAATTATTTTGCTGTCATTAGGAAACTAAATAAAAACCTTTCAGTCTGGATCAGGGAGAAGATGAGCTTATTATTATGTGAAATTGTTTGATTACATAAAACTTTCATCTAATATTTTTATATTAAGTAATAAAGTTTGTTTTTTGGACTCATGAGTCTATGTATACTGTATGCAGATATAACTAACAGCCCCAGGTACAAGAATTATACTAGGGTGACGTATTTGTCATTGCCTTTAATGAACAGGCTGTAAACAGAAAACAAAATCACTGTTTTCTCTGAACAGCAGGTTATGGCTTATTTGGAGGTTTTAATTGGAAAAGCAGTAGGACTCTCCTTGTACAATGACATAGGCATGCGTTAGCTTGTATGGCTTGCTAGGCTCTGCACTTTGGCTCAGTAATTCTGAAACATAAAGTTCCACTGTGGATACAGCAGACTAAAAATTTTGCGTGAATGATTACCAGAGTTAGTGGTACAGAAAAGATTGTCAGGGCAATTTAACAATTTTTGTGTCTTTGAAAAACAATGTACTAATTATGTACTATATACTTCATATACACAATTACATGCAAATTATATATTAATTATAAAGAAAAATTGAAAATCGCAATTGTTGATTACTCTTTTCAGTAGCCTCTAAAATAAAGAAACTGAAAATATTTCACCAGCCTTAACACCTTGAGGCTTGCAAGTGCAGAGTAGTCATGTCTTGACTGTAATTTGATTGCTATTTTTCATTAAAAATTGTATATGCAGTCATATGCTGAAGTAAAAAATACCCAAATTGTAACTGGATATTAAGCAGATATTAATCTGTTTTTGCTTTTCAGCAGAACCCTTGGTGTTTATATTAAGCGATTAAACAATAATGGGATCATTTTTAGAGCATAATTTGAAGTTAAAGACACAAGATATTATCTATGTATTTTGAACAAGGTTGCCAGTAACCAGGGACAAGCTTCACTTTACTCCATATCTTACACAGCAGGAGACATGCCATAAACTATAGCTAATGGAGCCTTTTAACAGTAATTTGGGAGAAGGTCAGATCCTAATCTCAGCCACTTTCTCTGTCCTACGTATACTATATATATAAAGCCCCCTGGACCTCCCTTTGTGCATCTCTCTTTTACCCCTCCTGCCAACCCATTTTCACCCTTTCAGCAGCTTCCTGGCTCAATCCTCACAAAAGTGAGAGTGGTTGGGTCAGCCTTGTCCTGATTGTTAGGCAGCTGTTCCCTCAACGAGGCAAATAATGCCAAACAAACCTGCAATATATTTCATCTATTGCATTTATCGGGACCTGACCAAACCACTGAATTGAAGCTTGACGCACTGCTCTGCAGTTAAACGTTGCTGACAATTCATGAGAAGTGAATTTGATGTCAGCAGTGGAAATCAGTGATGCAGCCTCCTGATTACGTGGCACTTGCTAACCTGAGATGTGTGTATCTTTGGGAGCTGAGCAGAGATAAGCACTGTATATAGATTGTGCCTTTTTAATCAAATCCTCAGGTTTGAAGAAAGATACAGTATAAGATGTGAAAAAGGGGTTAGTCTTTCTGCACAAAGACGTCTCATAACACAAGACATGCTTAGGCACCTTTGAGTTATGGCAAGGATGGGAGTTAATTGATATGAAATTCCAAGTGCAAGATGAAGACCCCCCCCCCCGCCCCCCCCAACTAAGGAAAGATAAAACCGACCATTACAAGGTCTAGGGAATGTCCAAACACAGGTGGCCCCCCATTACCATGGTAACAATTTGGGTCAGAAGCAGCTGAAATTTGCTGTATAAACTGGAGGTTTTGTACCTGTATTTCGAACAATACCTTGGTCTTATTGTTCCTTGCATGCAATAAACTCAGTTGTTCAAACTTCATCTCGGGTTCCAGAACTTATTTGTCTGTTACTACAGGTTGCTTCAGGGACATTGTTTTAATTAATTTTATGTATTTTAATATTAACCATTATATTGTATGTTCAAACGAATGCCTATTTAATTAATACATTTATAATATTCTACAATGTGTGTCACCTTTTGACAAGAAATCTTGCCTAACACCTCCAAGATCACTGCCTGACATTTTCCTTTGCAATACATTAAGGTCAAAGCTTTTAAAGCCATTGAAATAAAAAGACTGGGTAAATACCTTTCAAGAGTAATTCTCACACATCCTTGTAGCAAATCTGTTGAATAGAATAGAATAGTCACTTGAATTATTGTAGTGAATTCCTAAAGACTTTTTTGTTATACTAATTGCTACTAATTGCTAAATGATCCAAAGAGCAAATCCATATTCCATATTATCACTTCAAGATAATATGTCATTTTTATCTTTCGACTATATTTTCCAGGAGACAGTATTAAAATAAAAATCTTTCTGGCATCAATATGCATGACAATGGTATTGACAAAAATAAACGTTTGTCTGTCTTCTGGTCTTCTGTTCTGTATTGACAAAATGTATCGTCAATTGTATTGTTAAGCGCCTTGGGGCAACCTTGTTGTGAAAGGCGCTATATAAAAATAAATTGAATTGAATGGAATTCAAAGCAGAGTATAGCAGAAAAGTTTGGCCTAACTCTGCTACCATATCAAACGTTTATCTGGGTTATTTTAAAACAACTGAATTAGCTTCCAGATAATAGACGTATTTTCACTAGATGTAGCATGGTGTCACAGTAGTTATAATTGCCTAGCTACTTCATTTCCTAGGGTGCTATCTGACTAGACGTCTCCTGCAAAGGACTGGCGCCCTGTCCAGGGTGTACCCTACATTGTGCCTCTTGCTTGCTGGAATAGTCTCCTGCTCCTCCTTGACCCAGAATTGCCTAAAGTGGTTAGAAAAGTTTTGATTTACCCATAACCCATAAAAAAATAATAAACATATATTGTCACTAATTACTTTAGAATTGTGGTGTTGTGGTATCTACAGTGGTGAAATAAATAACTTTTGATACAACATCTTTCTACAAACAGTTTCTTCTTCAAGACATCTTCATGTTACAAGGAATTGCCATAAATGTTCCTGATATTTTGTTGTATTATTATGTTTTTTAGAAAAGTTAAATCATTTTTTGCGTTTGTGTTTTCCAAGACTACTGTAAGTGGGAATTGTTCTACATGTATAGTGCAACAGCAAAACATTTTAAAGCATCTTTTAATCTTTTTACACTACATTTACAGTATACAGTGGTACACACCCTTATTAAATTAAAAAACCTACAACACCCTGGTTGCATAAGTGGGCACCAACTAATACTTTGTGGAAGCACCTTTTGCATTTATTACAGCAGTAAGTCTTTGTGAATAAGTCTCTATCAACTTTGTACACCTGGACTTTGCAATTTTATCCCACTCTTCCTTGCAAAAAAGTTCAAGCTCCTTCATATTGCCAGGGAATCTCCTGTCCACAGCCCTCTTTAGGTCATTCCACATGTTTTCTATGGAATTAAGGTCTGGGCTCTGACTGGGCCATTCTAAGACTTTAATCTCCCTTTTCTGAAGCCATTCCTGGGTTGACTTGGATGTGTGCTTTGGGTCATGTTGGACGGTGAAATTCCTCTTCATCTTCAGCTTTCTGAAGGCCAGTAGGTTTTGTGCCAAAATATCTTGATATTTGGAGCTAGTCATGATCCCATCTATCTTGACTAGAGTCCCTTTCCCAGCTGAAGAGAAGCAGCCCCAAAGCATGATGCTTCCACCACCACGCTTCACAGTAGGTATGGTGTTCTTTGGATGATGAGCTGTGTTACCTTTGCACCAAACATATCTTTAGAATTAAGGTCAAAACCTTTCTATGATCAGACCATAAGGCATTTTCCCACATGTTTTAGGGTGATTGAATGTATTTTTTTGCAAAATTTAGACAGGTTTGGATGTTCTTTTTTGTGAGAAATGGCTTCCGTCTTGCCACCCTACCCCATAGCTCAGACGTGTGCAGAATATGTGAGATTGTTGTCACATGCAAGGAGTGACCAATACCTGCCAGAAATTCCTGCAGCTCCTTTAATGTTGCTGTAGGCCTCTTGGTAGCCTCCATGGTTTTCTCCTTGTCCTGTCATCAACTTTGGAAGGTTGTCCTGATCTTGTCCATGTCCCTGTGGTGCCACATTTTCTCCACTTATTGATGATAGTCTTCACAGTGCTCCATGGTACATCCAATGCCTTTGATATTCTTTTATACCCCTCTCCTGACCGGTACCTTTCAACAATAAGATCCCACAGATGTTTTGTCAGCTCCTTGCAGACAATGGCTATCCCAGTAGGGTGCAACCACGAAAGTTTCAAGGAAATCCTACAGGAAACGTTGATTTTTATTTGGGGTTAATCAGAATCACTTTCATTGATGGCAGGTGTATGCTACTTACCTTTGGACATGATTTTGAAAGTGATTGGTTAACTCTGAACACAGCTACAGCCCCCATTATAAAAGGGTGTGCACATTTATGCAACCAGGGTGTTTTAGTTTTTTTTAATTTCAGTTATTTTTCCTAATAATTATCTATTTGTTTTTCACTTGAATTTTGTTGGTTAAGATTACATTAAAGATTGAAAAATGTCTGACATGATTTATCTTGATTTCTGTCATCACATCACAAAAACCTGCAATTTCAATAAGGGTGTGTAGACTTTTTATATCCACTGTAGCTTCAATGATTTTTAATTCCTGTTTCGCTCATCTTTGTCTTTTTCACCTGGTTTGCCTCTTCATACTTTTAATAATTGCCCTCAACTCCATAGCAAATTCTGCTCTTATGTAAAACCCCTGCATATTCAAAAAATCCAAAGCAATTAACACAATTTTTAACATTTTATCATCTGTCACTTGCATGTTTATAATGTAATAAGAGATAGGAATAATTCATTTTCTTTACAGATTGTGCAGTGTGGAGAAGGGTTTTGAAAAGATATTGAAGAAATCCTGCTTGAGAAATAATATTTTGTTCTTGGATTTGTTTCTTCAGAAAGACAGAATTGCATGCAATAAGTCTGTATTGATTAAACTCTGCTGCAATAATTGAAGTTTTGTGATGAATTGTTTGATGACCTGAGGAATCCCATTACTAAAAGTCATTCAATACCAGCTCATATTAAACTGAATGCTGCTCTAAGCTTTTTTGCAATGGGATCATTTCAAAAAGTCAGGCCTGAATGTCAAGAAACATAACTCAAGTGTCATCAGGCCCCGGAGAGAAGAATGAAAAAGTACATCATAGTTCTGCAGAAATAACAGTAGTTAATCCGAGCACAGCAGGGTATCTGTATGAATCAAGCAGATACTGAAAATATCAGTCAGAGTGGACGTGCATTTTTTTTTAAGTTTGTTAAAAACCTTTCATTCCCTGGTAGTTTTCAGGAGTGATCATAGAGATTCATAATCCTCTTTATATATAAAAAAATCCCTCTTATTTGCACAATATCAAGTTGCAGATATATATTTAAGCAAGAAACTCTTCAGAAATAAAACAAACTCATTTTATACTCTACTGATGTGACAGCAAATACTCTACTGATGTGACAGTTAAAAAATAACACAAATCAATACAGTAGGTGACAATTAAATGTAATGTAATTTAATAAAATAACACGATTTTTCACATCCAAGATTATTTGAGAAGAAAATTACAGCCTGATTAGAATAAGATGCCAACAGTTGTGCAACATAAAGTGTTGACAAGAAAATGGAGAAGTAGATGCAGCATATGCCAGCAGCCATATCACCCTACAACTCACAACTGGCAACCCATCAAAGTTAAGCAAGTTTGAGCCTAGCTGGTACCTGGATGGGAGACTTCCTGGGAAAAATTAAGGTTGTTGCAAGGAGTATTAGAAGGGCCAATAGGGGCACTCACTTCAGATGGGGAAACTATACTGTAAAAAGGCTCCGTCCTTCAGATGAGACATAAAAACAGATGAGGCCTGACTATCCGCAGTTATTAAAAATCCCAGGGCGTTTCTTGAAAAGAGTAGCGATGTTACCGCGGTGTCCTGGCCAAGTTTCCTGTTGGACTTTACCAATCGTGGCCTCCTAATTATCCCCATCTCTGGGTTGTTCAACAGGTGATGCTGCACATTGGTGGTGGAGGGGACTCCCCATTACCTTTGAGTGGAGTATCCAGAAAAGTGCTATATAAGTGTGAGGAATTATTATTATTATTATTGTTATTATTAATGTTGTTGTTGTTGTTGTTGTTGTTGTTGTTGTTGTTATTATTATTATTATTATTAAAAGACACATGAGGTGAAAGACCAAAGACTGGAGGTTACAAGTTAATTAACATTGCTACTTTATCTTGCAGTGCCTGGTCCCTGGGTTTAATTCTGTGAGTGCTTTCTGCAACGGGTTGTATGGTCACCCCGTGTTTGTGTGAGTTTTCTCTGGGAGCTCCTGTTTTCTCCCACAGCCCAAAGACATACAGGTTGGGTAATTGGATTTAAAACACAGCAAGGTCTTTTGTGCTTCTTTTTTTCCCCACACTGCTCATGTAACAGACACTGTAACATATTGCATGGTGGTAAGAACTCAACTTAAATGTTGAGGCATAAAGATGCATAATCTAAGTCAACTGTAACAGCATTGTCTTCATGAAGAAGATTGTTAAATTTTTAAGATTTTCTTTTTACTCTTTACAATATACAACCAAATGAAAGTGCCTTTTGGTGGCTCATAATAACAACAGCAGGAGAGCAAACCCTGGGTCCTCAGATCCAATAAGTTACCAGCCAACCAGCCCTCAGGGGGATCATGGATGACCTCAGGTAACAACTACAGTACATCCCAAGCTGAAGCAAGGTGGGTTTTTTAAAGCACTAGAGGGCATAGCAATGTGGCCAAGAATGAAGTTCAAACCTGTTTGAACTTCTATGATGAATCTATTCCACCTACAGAGACAGACCCAGTCAAATGCCCGGGTAAGAGGCTTGACAGGTCATTGTCTGAGAAAATGTCAGCAACATGAAACAGCAGGTAAGTGAGTGTCTGAGGAAGATTGATGGGTCACTAGATAGCAGCCTCACATGGGTAGCTGCCAAGACTCCTGTGGCTGCTGACAGTGCATGAGATACCTTTGACAATGGTGAAAGGAGTGGAGAGAAAGATCAACAAGCACCTCTAAAAGTGCCTGGGAATCCCTCCAAGCTTCATATTGGCGGGACTTTATATCAGATCAGGACAGCTGCAACTCTCCCTGTCTGCAATTATGGAAGATTTTACGTGGCAAAAGGCAGAGCGGAGATGTCCTTTAGAAACTCCAGAGCTGTCCTGGTCAGAGGGAGGAATCATCATCAGATGAGGAAGTAAGATGCAGATGCAGACTCTGTGACTCAAGCAGACAGTGCATTTAAACTTTGGGACATCATTTGGAACTTCTGTACTGGCAGGAAAGGCCTGGGAACAACACAGTTCCAAAGTGGGGAAAAGCTAAAGGAGAGAAGCATTATAGTACAGAAAGATTTGAGGAATAGGGAGGAGGAGAACTGAAGGTCCAGAGCAGTGGTTGGGAGTGAAGGCAGTATGGAACAAATGTGATCTTCCTGGAAGAAGACTGAACTGGACAGAGGTTGTGGAGGATGGAGCCCTTTTGCATCTCTTTCCTGCTGTGAGCAGTCTATGACAGCTTCCCATCACCAACAAATCTATACCAGAGGGGTTGAGGGAAGACCTACAATGTAGGCTCTGTGGAGAGAATGGTACCATGGTACATACTGTATCCTCTCTGGGTGCAGAGTAGCTCTTACCCGAGAGAAGTACAGATGGCGCCATGACAAGGTCTTGATGACACATGGACACCCTGAAGAAAGAGAGACAGAAGAATGGCAAGCTCATGAAGCATCTAAAATTACGGGTGTCTGGGAGGGTGAGAAGTGGACAAGGTCAAAGAAAATCAAAGATTCTGTCTTGCAAATGCTCCATCCTGGAGGAAGGCTATAGTTTCCAGAGGTTGTAGAAAGGCAAGATGTGGTGTCATGAAAGTGAGAAAGACCATCCTCATTGAGCTGACAGTGCCATGGGAGGAAAGAAGTGAGGAGGTATTTGAGAGGAAAGGCGCCAGATATGAAGATCTGGTACAAGACTGCAGAGGGAAAGGGTGGCAGATGTGGTTGTTCCTGGCAGAGGTAGGATGCAGAGGATCCCCTATACAGTCAGAGAGGAGTATGCCGACAGCTGTTGGGGTGTCAGCAGTGTCCTGGGCAAGGATGAAGGACGGAAGGGAGGGACAGAAAGACAGCAGTTTGGAGACAACAGTTTGAAGGCTGGGAAAGGCAGCGGAGAGAGCCACATGCTGGGTCTGGAACAGGAGAGAGGAGTCAAGCAGGAGGCCTGGAGGAGATGAGCAATAACTGGCTATCGCTGCTGACCTGCCAGCAGGAGGGCGTCATGGATAAGGGTTGAAACACCTAATGAAAGCTGGGTTTCATCTGATGACATCAATTCCTTGCCAACAGCAATACTCCATGCAACTATTGACTATGGAGAGCATCAGCAGATGCACATAAGAAGAAAAAAAAACAAAGTAAGTCCAGGGAATCAATGCCTTAAATGTGAAATGAAATACTGTATAGCAGGGTAATTGTAATGAGGACAGCCTGTACTTTACTGTCATCAGTAACCAAAGACCACATGCTACCTTTGACATAACAGGATACATTAGTCTTCTTAAATTCTAAGTTTTCACAGAGCAATATATTTTCCTGATTTTATTTTAGAGTTGGTAAGAAAGACTGTGAAATGTTGTTGAAGGTAGTGTGCCCTTCAAAATGTCTGTTTTCATTGATTTTTACTACTACAATAAAGATGAACCTTTTACAACTGTAAAGGTCTAATGTGTTTCAAACATGCTACATAACTTTATAACCTCTTCTAAAAATACCTTTCAACTCTGTCACTCCTTACAGTCTGGCAAAATGCAAAACGAATTGAACACTGAAAGATTTTGCATGAATGGGCTGCTAAGTGACCTTCCAGACCACATCATTCAGATTCATTGGCTTTGACCTCCTAACACAACACCAGCTTGCTCCAGTAATGTACCTGTGCCGTCCCTTTTCCTGAACACTTTGTTACATACTGTAGCTCTTCTTAGTCCAGCCAATTGGGAGCAGCTTCCTGTCATGAATAAGAAAAAAATCACCAACTATGAGATTCTCAGTCATTAATCATGAAGTACTAACCTGTTGCAATCACCCAAGACCCACCTAACCTGACCACTTATCATGCATTTTGTCATTATGGAACCACATTGTGAACAGTTTGGTTCTCAATGTACACTACAGCAGAAATATCATTTCCCGTGATAATACAAGAGCAACTCGGTTATGTAGTGTCATGAAATGTTACAATTGCACTGCAGGATATTAACCACATAGTAATTATATAACCCCATGCTTAATTATCATAGACTGTCTTCTCTTCAAAGTATTGTGTAATTGTTTTCCTTTTCATTCTTCTTTTGGATTTAGTCATTATTCCACCTAAAATGTCAACAGTCTCATTTTGAGCAAGATTTTAAAACGAAGGTCCAGATTACTTGGTTATTACGGATCCCATGGTATAGCTCATAGGAGGAATGATTAAACTGATTAATAATTGAGTAATGATTAATTGGAAACTCAGTTTAAAGGCTCTTCAGAAAGGCGGCACCTGCTACAACATAGTGTCCCCTGTTACCATCCTGGGACAACAGTTTTGAAATGCTGGTGCAGAGGGATAGGAGCTAGCTGCCAGTCCGTACCACTTACGGCATAGAACCTGAGTTCTTCTCTTAGCTTCTGAGATCTGAGAGCATCACGCTGCATCATGCTGCAATGCTTTTGATGATTGTGGTGCCCTCCCTCCCTGTCCCTGTGATGATTGTGGTGCCATGGTGATGTCTGGTAATTAGGCAATTGGTCTGCTACTGCTGTACTATCTAATAACATCAGATGTCTCCATTTCATACTGTTGTCCTGCACAATGTTGAACCATTTAGTGTTAAAATAATACAGACACAAAACACACCTTAAGACTAGTAAATTCCAGGACGAAATCCTTCTGGAAATGAATTGTGAAGTGCACTGAGTCTCAGGAATGCTAATGTGGAAGCAGAAGAGGTATAGAGCCAGCTGAATATCAAATTGTGAGGCTTGTGTCATCACTACATGTACATACCCAGGTTTATCCAGAGGTCTGAATTTCTGTCATGTTTCTTTGTTTTTTAATCCTTTTTATGAAGATTAAAGATTACTTGAATATAAATTTGCTTAATTCTTTCCAGTCCTCTGTTAAACAATTATACCTTTCTGTGGGGCTTTGGTTTTGTGTAGTGGAAAAGAATAAAAAGCACTTTCAATGGATTGTCAAATTAATACAGCACAGCAAGTGGTTAAAACTGTGTTATAATATACAAAAAGAAGCAGGACTTATTCTGTATCAAACCAATTGACAGTAGGCATGCTGGGGAAACAGATGCCTTAGAGTTTTATCAGTATGGAGGCCTGGGTCCCCTGTAGCTCTGTATTACACTCCTAAAATTGAAAAAGAAAACACAAAAAAATTAAACTTACTTTTAGAAATGGAATTGAATGCATGCTCTACATCGTAACATCCATTCCTAGATCTTTTAGTGAAATATAGCATAGATTATCCCATTTAAAATAGAATAGCTCATTGTTTTAATAATGTAAATGTGACTTCACAATTATTATTAATATTCTGAAAGTCTATATTGAGAAAATTATCATACTTTATCATGACATCCTCCAAATCCTCAATTATTACACTGTTCTCTTTGGACAGCTAGTCTTCCTGGTGTGATTGGGTCACCTCAGAGGGCTTGCAGAATTAATATTTTATACTGGGATCATTGCTATTCATATGCAAGGACATTTTGGCTGAGAAGATGGGGAAACTCAATTTATTTCTTTACATTCTCTTCCATTCTAAAAGTTTATGAATGACTTGACTTGAAAACTCTGGATATTATAGCCAGGGTTTTGCAGCATTTTGATTTTGTTTCAGGAAGTACAGACAAGACCCATGAGGTTTCACAATCTCTTTGGTCAGAATGAGGGACCACTTAGCCATACGGATGAGCCAGGGGACTGCAGGGGCACTGAAGCTGGAGTGGGCAGCAGGTTGACTTTGTTACAGCACCAGGGAAGGAAATCTGATGTCATTAAATTACAAGCAGGAGCAGACAAGATGCTCAATAGGGTCTGTCTTCCTTCTGATCATTCCTTGCCAACTCCATAATATATAGATTTTATAGATATTTTATTTTCGTGTGGCAAACTTCATGTTAGAAACCGCACCAAGCGCGTTCCAATAGAGGTATAATGACAGACATGAGAAACAAGGAATTATTTAACATGAGCTAAGGTTTTAAGCCTCAATTTACAGTAAGTCCTGAACCAGGACTCTACTGTCTATACTATACTATACTTACAAAATTATTACAAAATGTTTAAGGGGACATTATTCCAGGAGGAAATGACTTCTAGAGGTCTGTGACAGATGGGAGTACTAGTAAATATTCGAAATTAACAACATGGTTCAATAGGACAAGGCATTCAGGTACCCCCAGTACAGGGACACGAGGGGGAGCTGCTCAAGCTGAAAGGAAAACCACCTTTGAGCCTGAAGAAGAAAGTCTTGGATCAATACGTGCTCTCTGCGCTCATCCATGTGAAACCCGGATTCCAGCTTCCACAGCCTCTCAGAGGCTGCGAGCAACATGTGGAAGCAAACAGGGAGTCTGTCCACAAATTCTGTGTTGTGGTCAACCTGGGCTCTTAATGATAGACTGAACTGCTTGTTTGCTGGAGGTGAGAAAACCTAACAACTTTTCAGGTCATTAGGCACTGATGATGTTTTGACACCTATATCATAATGCCTGTCAAACCCCAAAGGCTTTCACGCTCCAGGCATGGTGAATAGATATTAACTTCTCTCTGTTTTAAGTGCACAGATTAAAGGTCTTAATACTGCCTTTGGAGGTAAGCGGTTTCTATGATATATCTTCTACATTTATCAGGTAAAGCTGGCACTTGTGGCCCCAACAAAGGAGAAAATAAGGCTGACAGTGCCAATAAAGTATTAAGGGGGGAAAACAATGCAATGTCAGAATTGAGTGACTTGGCCATGTAAATGTATGCTAGGGAAGGAGGGATTGATATCTGATTTTCTATATCGATTTTATCTGTCTGTCTGTCGGTCTGTCAATCTATCGAAATGTTTTAGCTTGTCTGAAAACATCGGAGTCAGAGGCATTTCTGACAGTCCAGCTGTTAGAGCTCCATTATCTCCTAACAGAGGTTCCCAGAGGGGCGTGCCACCAACTGGGACACTATACTTTCTTTCCATAATGAGCACTTTTCAGAGTATTTGTCTGAGTCTAAATATTAATTGACTGGTTTCAAAATACACTCAGTAACCCATCTGTTTAAATGTTGTTTGATTTATACACTGTGCTGTCATCTTCCTGTTATATAAACACAACTAAGAAATATCCCTGTAGAATGGTTATAAGAAAGACAGGTCCTGTGCCAGATGAGCTATTGTATATTGTTGTGCATTGCTATTCACTGCATATGACATTACACATACTGTACATATACTAGGCAAATTAACCCTTTAACAGGCAAGTCCTTATTAACTTAAATACAATTTTTTAATTGTTGTTTTCTAGTGTATTTTTTCTGAAATAACACAATTTTGTAACTTTTTTCAAAACTGTGTGTTTATTTTCCATTTTACAAACTGTATCCCACAGGATACGGTACCCATTTGGGGTTTACATCTGAACTGTTTTTGGCAACTGCTCACATAGTCAAAAGAACCATAAAACCATTCAAACTCACTTCTTTTACTGTATTTCGTTAAAAAATATAAAATATTACCAAAGATACAATACACCCTTGTCCCTAACTTACAAGTTACACTAGTGTTAAAAAATTAAAATCATATAGAAACTCCATTTCATTTTGGCTCAAAATTGCAACAGTTCATTGTTTTTTGAAAATCCATACTATGGACCCATCCTTATGTTCAGCAGTATCTCATCGAAGATGGACTGCGCAGAAGCAGTTGCATGCATTTTGTCCAGTGACAATGCAAAGCCTCACATTGCACTTCTCACACATGATGGAGATCTGTCCATCAGGGTGCATCTGATTTTCACCTTCAATTTGAGTGCATTTCTTTCTCATATGGTCTATCACAGGCCTGATTTTCACCAGCCGGTCTTCACGGGACTCAGGGGCCATGTTATTTTGAAAGTGAAGCATTCTGGACAAACATTTGAAGTGCCTAATTGGCATTACAGCTGCTACTTTGTAATATCTTGTATCACTGGCCCAGTCATCTTCCACTGCAGGCATTTTCACTACACCCATTAACAATTTGATTCCTATGAATGCTTTGATTTCACTGATGTTGGTGTTTATGCTTCCAGCAATCAGTTGGCATGAGTACAGATTGGTCTGATCAGCAATTTGCTCAAAGATCTCATTATCACAAAATTTGTAAAAGTAGGTTAGTGGAGGAGAGATTTCATCTGGTGCCATGAAATATTTTGGTGTTGCAGCTGACTGGTGTTCAAAATCTGCTTTTTTCCACCTAGAAAGGAATAAAATATATAATGGTATTATTGGAAACCATTCACACTCCTCTTTTCGCTCACTGTACATTTTATAAACAACATGTATTACTTCCATGGACACATTATCTGTGGTCAGTTAGCAGTCTTGGACATAAAAGAATTATTCATGTAAGTGCACACACACACATGCACACCCTATATAGCGTTACTTTATCAACAGTATCCTATTTATTGGTTTACTGTCACGATTATAGTCCCTCCTCCTTAAGGGTGCTCGAACCCTTTCACTTCAGACTTAATTCTGTGCACCTGACCCCTCTTCCCAGCCCACCTTAAAAGCCAGGCGCTGACGTTCATCTGGGCTCTGCATCTGGTTTCCGCACCGTGCGAATCCGGGACCTGAAAGCGCCTGGTCCCGTTAAGGTTTTAATCTCTGTTCCCGTTCCATGTCCGCCGGTTTCGATCCGTTTCATGGTTTTAATTCCTTGTTGGATGGATCACCTGACTATGGACTTATTCTTGCGTTTTTGGATTCCCTCTATGGATTACTTTTGGATTGTTTGCCTCGGCCACACCTCCCCCGTGCACCAGCGCACTTTGGACACGCCCCCCCCTGTTTTCAGCCCCGTATCCCTGCATGACTTTTTCCTATGTTTCCCCACTTCTTCGGATTGTGTCGTCCGCATAGGGAAAGACCTGTTCTCTACATTTACATCACCTAAATTTATTAATTTTTTGGGATGGGTGTCCTCCTTCTGTTGCCTCATCACCACAGCTACTGCCACTGCTGCTGTCCTCACTGCTGCTGAAGAAAATGCTGTAGGAGAGTGGAAGAAGTATTTGTTGAATAGTGACAAGATCCCAGACAACACACAAGAAGAACAGAGGATTCAGGATGTACAGTCTGTAGTGGATGATCCAAACTTGGAAGAGTTAAATTTAGTGATCAAGAAGATGAAGAAAGAAAGGCCCCAGGAATTGATAGCATCCATACTGAAATACTGCAGGAGGGAGGAGATGCACTTCATAGGAAGATACACCACCTCATACAATTACCCGGGGAAAGGAAGTAGTTCCAGATGAATGTCTGTTATATGTCCAATTTTCAAAAAGGGAGATCCAATGCAGTGTACAAACTACAGATCAATTGCACTACTAAGTATAGCTTACAAAATCCTAAGCCAAATACTACTAAGAAGACTGACACCATACATGGAAGAAGCCTTAGGTTTTCAACAAGCAGGTGTCACAATCCTCATCCCTCCTCTAGAGGGCACTCCGACCCTTTTGTATTTTAGTTTTGTTTATTACACGCACTGCCCCCTGTCTGCTGTGTGTGGCGTTTCCGTAGCTCTCGGCTCAGCATCTGGAAAACGGAAGCCCGCCTACCAGCGGGACCAGGAGTGACCTAACGGCGTCCCGACCAACTGTGTCTGGGGCAAGGAGCGCCTGGCCTCGTTATCCCTTTTAACCTTTGTGTTCCTGTTCGAGTTCCCCCTTTCCAGGGATTTTAATCGTCCTTGTCTAGGATTGAACCTCCCAGTTTTGGATAATGGGCTGAGCCCCAGTTTCCCTTTTTAGACCTTGTTGGACTTGTTCACCTGCGCCACGGCCCCAAAGCACCGGATCACAGCTGTCACGCCTGTTATCGTGTCGTGATCCTGTCATGTTTTCCCTAATGTCCTACTTCAGTCACTTCAAGATAATACCATCTGCATATGGTCCTAAATACACACTACTGGCTCCCATGACAGCAGGTTTCAGGAAGAATAAATCAACCGTGGACCAGATGCATACTTTATGACAGTTTAATTAAGAAATGTATTGCCTCTTTGTGGATTTTAAGAAAGCTTACAATAGCATAAAAAGGAAAGCAATTTGAAGAGAAAACAGACAAATCAGGAATCCCAGAGAAACTGACAAGACTTACAAAAGTGTGTGTTGATGCTCAAGATGCAGAGTAAGAGTGAATGGGCGACTATCAGAAGTGTTTGAGGTAAAGACTGGTGTCAAACAAGGAGACTGCCTGTTCCCCCTGCTATTAATTTTAGTGTTAGAAAGAGCCATAAGGAAAGTCGCAGAAATGGAAACAGGATTAAGTTAAGGAGAAAGATCAATATTTTAGCCTACGCAGATGATGTAGTGCTCATAGGTCAAAGCGAACAAGAATTGAGAGACATGACAAGGGTTTTAGTGAAGGAGGCCAAAGGAGTGGGTCTAGAGATCAATATTGATAAAACTAAATACCTCCCTGTAAGTAGATAAGGAAATAGAAATGGCTCTCTGGAAGTAGAGGGAATGTCCTTCGGGGAAGTGGAAGATTTAAGTATTTGGGAGGAGTGTTTCAAAAGGAAAATAGTATACAGGAAGAAATTCTAGTAAGGATTCAGGCTGGAAATAGATTGAGATTTACTATAGGGAAAATGATTAAATCAAAACTGCTGTCATGGACAACAAAAATAAGAATATTGTAATAGTGTTGGGTTATCGAGTACTGCCTGAGAACCGGCAGAGCGCTTCTTATCCTGAGCCAGGGAGTGAGTGGTGTGCTGGCATGTAGTCATCCTGTGAGGCGACTCTTCCTCGTTATATATGATACGGGATTTTTCATTAAAGGGAAAGAATAATCCTACTGTAGCTGGTTCGCAATAGTTCGGGTTCTGAGCTTGAGCAACGTCCGTGAGCTCGTGGGGATCTTAAATCGCAAACCTGATGAGCCTCAGGTGCTGTAGCTGTGCATTCCCACATGGAGTAGGGAGTGCAGTGGGAGGTGTGATCCACTGTCACAATATACAAGACAATATATCCAGCTGGTAGTACTGTATGGTGCAGAGCTGTGGACTCTGTTTGAAATTTAAGGTACACAAGGCTGAATAAGTTTAAGTATGAGCTACAGAAGTTTTACTGAGTTTATTTGCATTAAAATAATTTATGCATTGAATGGAAACTGCAAAAGTGAAGGCTGACATTGCTTTTGAAAAACTAATCTGGCTCTATGAAGACTGCTACACCTGTTTCTATTATTGATTTGTTCATTGCAGCACTGAAACTGATCAAAGTGTTGTGGCTTTGTGCAAGCTGGAGTTATTATGCACTTTAATGCATGACTACAATTATTCTAAAGAAAAAATGTTCTTTTTACTGGGCAAAAGATTTGAGAATTTCTACTTTGTGTTTCACAAAATGCAGTTGTAAAAAATGATTTCTAAGACACCAAACATAAAAGTAAGAAATATTTTGAAATAAATAATTGATGCTGATAATTGTTTTACTGTAAAGAGCACTTATCCAGACAGTATTTGAAAGGAGTTTAAGGAACTGTTATCTGCTTTTTTCAATACAGGTAGTGCTGACTTACAACGTATGCGACTTACGACCGCTCACACTTACGACGGCAGTCCCCTTAATCATATTATTGTACAGTACTGTATATTATTTTCGTGTTATTGCGTTTGGTCCTAATGTCTAACATTGATGACATCATCAGCCTGCGCGACCGTGCTGCTGCATGTTATAATTTTTTTATTTGAACACCAGAAATACAAAAAAGGAGCCAATATTAAAATAGATACAGAAATAGATACTTGCCTATTGTATGTCTTGCCTTTTGATTCTTTAAATTCCTAATAGAATTTAAATAAAAAAGGAATTCAACTTTAAAAGCATTAATAGAGGGAGCAGATTATTGTTTGGGTGGGTAGGAAGCTTATAGCTAGCAAGCAAAAAAGTGATGTTCTGGTGGTACCGATAGGAAAAAACGAAAGTGAAAGACAATAGATTTAGAAATGAAAGGGAACATAATGCTATTTTAATAACCATATAAACAATTATAATAACTATTATTATTATTATTAATAGTGCAGCATGAAAATGGAAAATCGCATGAGACTTTGATTTTAATCATTCGACAATATCAAGGGAAGAATTCGTGAAGCAGTGAAAGGATCAGCGCCTATGGAAGCAACAATAATAATGAAAAAAAGACAAGGCCCTGTTCATGAAATGGAGAAATTATTACTGACTTGGATGGAAGGTCAGATCCAAAAGCGTATGCCTTTAAGCCTTCTAGCCATACAGGCTAAAGTAAAAGTAGTGAAAAAATATAACAAAGCCATAGTACACAACATGCATAAATGCGATATTAATTCTTTTCGGATCCATGTAGTAGTATCCAGTTCGTGTAGTATCGCGATACACGCAATCGCAATTTTCGACTTACGATTTACGACCTATATATTGTTACTAGAATTATAAAAAATGCTAATGAACATAAGAGAAAAGAAGAAAGATTTATTTAAACCATCTAACCCATCTGGTAGCAGTTAATTGATCAAAGGATACCATCCAGTTATCTTTTCAAAGAAGCCAGAGGATTGGCTTCTACAAACAAGGCCAGATAGCTTCCATACTCCAAAACACTAAGGTTGCTGCTGGAAGAAGTGTTAGTGGGACCAGCAGGGGGCACTCACCCCATGGTCTGTGTGGGTCCTAATGCCCCAATATAGTGACAGGGACACTACATGTTTATTGCAAAAAGGCACCATTCTTTGGATGAAACGTAAAACCTAGATCCTGACCCTCTGTGGTGATTAAAATCCCAGGGCATTTCTCTAAAAGAGTAGGGGTGTAACCCTGGCATTCTGGCCAAATTTCCCATTGACCCTTACCAATCATGGCCTCCTAATAATCCCCCTCTATGAATTGGCTTCATTACTCTGCTCTCCTCCCCACTGATAGGTGGTGTGTGGGGAGCGTACTGGCACACTCTGGCTGCCATCGCATCATACAGGTGGGGGTACACACTGGTGGTGGTGGAGGAGGGGATCCCCATTACCTGTAAAGCGCTTTGAGTGGAGTGTCCAGAAAAGCGCTATATAAGTGTAAAGAATTATTATTATTGGTTCCATAACCTGGTCTATAAGTACTTGGTTGCAGTTTTGCACCTGTTTTTATGGATAGGCACTGTTGCAAGACTTGTGTTAATGATTTATGAATAACAGCTCTTATTTCCTTGAGTGCAATTGGTTAGATACCAATGTGCTCTGTAGTTTTATTAATCTTGAGTTCGTGTAATGCCCAAAATACTTCTGCTTCTTCTATTTCAGGGATCTATTGAGGAGTCCCAGTCCAGCAGATTTTGTACTGTAGGTCACCATTAAAACACCAGTTTCTAAAGAGCTTCTGAAGGGTTACAACAGTCTTTAACACCTTATATTAAAGAGAGTATTTGCCATGAGAAACTGACCTCTACTAATGACTAATAGTAGTCTTTATTTAATAAAATTAAATTTATTTTGATATATAAAATAAATGCTCCAAATCTTACGAAGTAGCAAGCAGTACATGGTGAATAATTTTAATATTTCATTTATATTTTAGAGTATCTTTTGTTTTTCTGGGCCCACAACAACTTACAGAACTGACTGTAAGTTGAAACTAGGTATACCACAATGTTCCAGTTTAATCAATGAAACTGGATTTTTTAGCTAAACTTTTAGCTTGGGATTGCCCTGAATTCACATTACTCTCTCAAGTCCAGGGCTAACATTAGCCTGCATTTCACCCTACCTTGTAGCTGTGTGACAAAGATTCATGTGCTGGGTGAGACTCTCAGAGAGGAGCCCATTAAATGGTTGCTTTTTTGTTGCAATGATTTATATTTAGAGAGAGCTGCTGAATGCTCAGCATAGTCTTGTCTTTTATGTTAGTGAGGAAAAGCTTCAGTATACAATCAGCAGTGTGCTACGAAACAGTGGTGAAGATGAGCATCCTGCAAGCATAATAAAGTAATAATTAACACAGACATTGAAATGAGGTTCACAAAAGGGCATCACTAATGTTTTTAAAATTCAGATGAATGAAATGATGTTCAGGATATAATGATGAACATGATTTATAGAGTAGTCAGTTTAAATTCTATCCCGGGGATAATTTAAGCAGATTATTGTAATCAAGCATTTCAGTAGTGAATGTTTAATGAAGGGGTATTTTACTAGCTATTTAAAATAAAATAATTAAGACTATATTATATATTTAATTGAATTACAGTATATATACATTTTTGGTTTACAAAACTGTATCATTTTCCTATTTTAGACTAAAACTATAGTTACATAACTATAAATGGGTCTTGATAATTTTTGGCCAGTTTTTGCACTACAGTGAGTGCCAAAAGACCTGTTTTCTACTACATTTAAATTACTTTCTATTCATAAGGCATTTCCAGTTTCCCATAAAAATTCGTGATTCAATTATATTTCAGTTAAATTTCCCAGTGAAGTAACTTATATGAAGTACACAGTATTCACTTGCTACCTTCTTTATATCACAGATCCAAGTAAGTGTAAAAAAAGAAATAGGCAAGTGTTTGTAAAATGAGCATACAATCATATATAATTGTATTTTCTAATGTGTTGTTTTTCCCTGCTCATTTCTCTGCACCATTCTTTTGTGTTTTTTAAGACTGCACACCATTGACCTTAGCTCCAAAGACGTAAGCAGTATGAAATTGACTGGTTCACACTTATTATATGGTCGAAAAAATCCTTCAGAATGTGAAAGTGGGTTTTTCATAGCCGTCACTCTGTGTAGCTCACACTAAATATTTAAAGAGAGCAGGTCCTTTCATCTTTTCCATGGATGACAGTAACTATTTAAATCTTCGGAGGCTGTTTAAGTAAATTGTTTTGCAGCAAAAATATACTGTTGAAAATATCCCATTTTATAAAACTCATTGCTCCTACTCATGTTGTACATGTCAATGAATGCTTCAAAAGTTTTTTTCAATAAATCCTAGGATCTTTTATTATCTTCTCAGTGTCTTACCAATAAAATTACCAATTCTGAGCTTTGCCTAAGCTGTTATTGGCTGATGAGTTCATTTTAATTGGATTAAAATTATAGTGCTTTTTTCAGTCCAGCACTAAGAAAATAAATGTGTATCTATTGTTTTCACACAACTAAATCATATTGGAAAATGTTTATGAAGGAATATTCACATTAAGCTCATACATCTTCTGTCTTCCACCTGTACAGTACATATTGCAACACAGTAACCATCAACTACTAATAACTAAATGGGCTGTATGGGCAGAATGGTAGACATTCTTATTTTTTATTTACTTGAATCTGTCTAGAACTAGTCTTTTCTAGGAACATATGTAGATAGTAGGTAATAACAGGTCATGTATGTTATCAAACTGAATTTTCCTTTGGACACCTCTGAGTATTTGATTACTTTCAGGATGAAATGCGTTATCATTATAATGGTATGCAATGAAGAAGATATCAAAAGGAAAAGCTGGTTTAGTTTCTTGATCAAACGTTGCTCTTTCCAACCTGACTTTATATGTTGGGAATAAGAGCAAAATAATTAGTCTGATTGTGGTCATTACACATTTCATTGATATTTCATGTATACTAAAGGCAAGAGCAGACCCCTACTGAGAACATGTATTACAATTAATTATAAAAGTAGTACATGAATGTCTGCTGTATTTCAAAGTTCCACTTTGCTTTATTGTGTTTAGGCTTGAAATTCCTCCTTCCTCTGGGAAATAGGAGATTGTCTGATACTGCCTTCTTCCCTCAAAGTAATAAAGAATTCTTAATGAAAGAATGAAAAAAGGTTCACAAGTTCAAAAGTCAAAGATGGTGCAAAATGGAATCAGTGTTTATATTTGTAATACCAAAAAAAGGCATAGAAATACAAAAATTAACATTCTGTCTATTCAAGGCAGTCTTCCTCTTTGCTGGAGAAGAAAATCATGATCTTAGATTCCCTTCTTAATCTTGTGTGGATGTCACATTCACATTTCAGCATTGCTTAATCCTTGAAACCAAGAGTTCATAGTGAACTCCATAAGGCATGGCTGTACTGAAAAAGAGATGTATCTAAACAACTACCGTATTTTACAGAAATAAAATTAATATTTCTGGAAACCTGTGACATTACATAGCGCACAGAACAAGAAAAGTATTCAAGTGTTTTCTTCTACTGGAAACTTTATAAAGGTCTAAGATACTCTATGGATTATTCCTGATGTGGATTTCCACTATACATACAATATTTATATAAGAAAACTTGATTTTGTGGGCATGTGTGCAAAGGAAGTTGCATTAAGACACACAATCTGTTGCACAGCAGGACTAAAAAAGGTTTTATTTGCATTGAAACAAAAACTGCATATTTTTGCCCAAGTGCTAAAACATAAACTGTTTTTCTATCACAATGCATTTTGAGTCATTGTTTTCTTCTTACTCTTATACTTTGGTACCCTTAATTTGGGATGTTTCTTTTTCAATTTCCAGTTTAACTCGCCATTTTCATCTCCAGAGTAAAAAATAGGTAAGGTGTTTATAAAACTGGATGTACTGGTTGTACTAATTAGTAAGCAGAGCTGGGATTTTGGAGTGTAAAAAAATCCCTACGATTGTGTACTGTGCATTTATTACACAAATCCTGTCTTTTCTCGGACAGTAGCTTCAGAACTGTCAAAAAAATATTTTAAAAAATTGGTGCTGACAAGCCATTCTAATAAGACACATACAAAGTCTGTTGTCTCTGCATCTGTTTGTCAAGATACACCCACATATTGATATAAATAAACCACGGCTGACGACTCAGAAAATACCATCAGTCTTCATGCAGTGATGACTTCTACTGACAGGTCTAATGACAGCAATGTTGTGAGACTGGGTGAGGACTGAGACCATTCTTAGTTGTGTTGACTTACAGAGATTATTCACTGGGAAGTATGTATGGGTGGTTATATTTTGTCAAAAGCTATGACAGTGTAGTTCGATGCTGTACTTTAAAAATAAATCTGTTAATTGGTCCACTATACCTTGGAATTCTTGTTTCCATTGTGTTTTTCCATTGAGCTGGAACCTTGTTGTACTGTTTAGATTCCTATGCTCATCATCGTGGTTCCTTAAGGAAAACATTACAAACTGGTCCTTGCCTCTGAATTAAAAACTGTGTTTGGAAAGTATATCTGTGATCACTGACCACATTAGCCTGACATTCTCTTGACGTTTTTTTTCACACAGGAATAGAGAACTGTTAATTAAAGGGGGAATTTAGGCCAACAGCTAATTTAGGCTGTAAGCTTCTGTGATTTAATAGCGTTATTAGATAAAACACAATGTTTTGATCAATGATGTCAAGTTAGCACATTCAATTAGATTTCATGAAAATTCTTGTATGATATTTGAAACGTTTTTTTTGTATTTAAAAATTGTCACTGTTGTCTAATCTTTTATCTGTTAGTTATCTTACTGTGCTGATTTCAAAGCTAGTTGCATTTTATCTGTTAATGTTATTGTTGGCTTAATTTGACATCAGTTTCTTGTATCCTTAAAATCTACTATATATTTTGTTCAAAATACACTAAGAGCAGAAGTATTTTCTGTCTATATATAATGTATAATTATGTTAACTGTACTTTGATTGTGATATTTTTCAAATAATTGAAATGAAACTCCAAAATAATCAATAAAAAAGACACAGATGTAAGCATGTCAGAATAACTATATCAGACAGTGAAACAACAAAATATAAGAGACATGTTTCGATCCGCATTTCTGTTAACTGAGTTTCTCTAAGAAGCGTACAAAAAAGATTAGATACATATATTTTCCTATATGAAAGTATGACATATAGTATCATTTATTGTCTGTCATGTTTGATGTCTTATGGGTAACAGTCAGTCCAATGACAAAACTATGCTAACTTTAACTGTTTTTTTTCTTTTTTTTTCTTTGAGAAGTAAAACTATTTAACGTAAATAGTTTATCTGAGAGTTATATTTCCAGGTGGTTATGTTTTTTTAAATGAATGAATAAATAAATTTTATAATAATTAAAAAATACCTGGAATTTCCAACACAATCAGAATGAAAATTATGTACAGTACTTTTTTCTAAGACCGCCTTTTAATGAAAAGTTTCTTGGCAGTAACAGATGGCAAACTGAACTCATGTAATTATTTCTTGTTTGAACCTCATGCCAACAGCCTCAACACAGCAGGGCAGAGAAGAAAGAGAAGGATAAAAACATCTTCTGATGTCATTTGATGTCATTTGAGCGGAATCCGTCATCCTGAAAACAGGGAGGAACAGTCGACCCTTTCGTATTTAGTTGATTATGTGCACCTACCCTCTGTTTGTCTCTCATTAGTTAAGCCTGGCGCTCTCAGCATTGGGAGATGGACGCCTGGAAGCCCAGCGGGTCTAGGAGAGACCCGACGGCATCGGCTTCACCACCGCGTCCTGACCATCTGAGTCCGGGGCTCGGAGCGCCTGGCCTCGTCACCCTGGTTTTATTCCCTGTCCCTGTTCCGGATCCCGTTCCGGATTTTAACCTTGTTTGTCTCGTCTTGGATGGATCACCCATTTTTGGACTTTGCACTGCTCAACTGATTTTAGCTCTTGGACTGTCTGAAATTGTTTGCCCTTGCCACCCCCCCCGAGCACTGGATCACCACCGTCACGCCTCCCTGTCTGTCAACCCATCCTGATCCTCTACGCCTCTTCCCTGTTGTCCTTCTCCTCTAACTTCCAGATTATATCGTCTGCCTCGGGTCCTGAACTATACTTCACAGGAGCCTGGGACCAGCTCCCGTTACACATGGTTGACAGTAAAGCTATATCACCACAACACAATACTGTTACTGCCAGTCTCTGACCGCTACATTTGGTTTAGAAGAACCCCCGAGTGTAAAGGTATTACGGGCCCAAAGTCAGAGTCATTTACAAGCCATCCAAAAAGTTGTATTAAAGTTCATCACCGCAACACACTCAAATATTCTAATCCAAGCAGTTTATTCAATCAATTAAGGCTTCCATTACAGTAAGCGATTCAGCTCAGCTGAAATGAAGGAGATGGGTATAAACAATTTTTTACATCTCTCAATATATCTGCGACCACAGTCTACTCAAACATCAGGTAATGGAAGGCGTATCGTACTGCCAAGACACTGCCTGGATCAGCCTACCCCTCCAAACTGAGCAGCTGAGCAAGGGGAAACAAGTGAGGGCTGCCGTTGTGAGGCCACTGACAACTCTAGAAGAGCTACTAGGGCTCTTTTAGATGGGAGAAAAAGTGCTCTAGTTAACAATATCCTGGTTTACCCAAACCCTCTCATATCTTGTATTGAGTTTATAACAAAGGAAGTGAGTGAAACTGGAAAATATGTCAACAGGGGTTGTGGTCAGATGTGAGAAGAGACCTGGAAGTCTTGCTAGGATCGAGGGAAAAATTGACAGAGCGAAGTACAAGTAAATACTATGCTAGAGGAAAACCTGTTTCAGTCCGCAAAATACTTCAAAATGGGGCGAAAATTAATTTTTCAGTAGAACAAATATCCAAAGCACAAAGCCAAAGCCGATTCGGAGTGAATGTCCTTGAGTGGGCTAATCAAAGTCCTGGCGCTAATCTGTGGAAAGACTCAGAAACTGCTGTCCATAAGCAATCCCCAAGTAACCTGAGAGAGCTTAACCAAACCTACTGTTCCAAGAAGAATGGGCAACAAAATGTACCAAGGCAGCGTGCAAAATTGGTAGAGACTGACCTAATGAGACTTCCAGTTGTGATTGCTGCTTACGAAGCTTCTACCAAAGACTGTTTCCAAATTTCAGTTTTTTTTTATTTTCTTTCTTGCTGCAACATATCTCACTCTTGGAAATCATCAGTTTTAGCATTCAGGTTTTTAAATAATATATTAAGTTTTATAAAATGCTTATACAATACACTTACATAGCACTGTAGTCTGAAAAAGTAAATTGCAGAAATTTGTAACCCAGACCTCTCTCTGGCACAGAGAGTGATGGATGTCTCTGCTTAACTTTTTGCAGTGTTTCATGCCTGTGTTGGCTCCCTTTCATTTATTTATTTATTTGTACTTGTTTTGTTTTTAATCTGCCAACAAGCAAGGGTAGTTCAAATGGATTTTAACATAAAACAAACAAAACAGAATTTATAGGCTTATTGGTATGCAACATTCTTGACTAAGAACTACAGGCTGTTGTCAATAATAAATAAAATGTATTTTTATTTAGCATGTAAATTATTTCCAAAGAAAATTATTTTAATAAAATATGCATTGTGGTAGAAGCATGCAGAAATTGTTTTTAAAGAAATATTAGCATATGGTTTATTTAATTAGAGTAAATTGCCTGATTTTCTTACTGATAAGTCTTGATTAATCAAATATGGTTATGAGGTCCTGAAGGGAATTTTTTAACTGGCATTTCCAGTTCAGTTCATCTTGCAGCTTTTTTTCAGTTAATGAGGAAAAAATCCAGCCACCTGAGCCTCACACTATATCTGCAACCTGATGTTATTCCTGGACAATGCCTTGTTGGGACTGAAGGTTTTATAGGGATTTAATTTAAAAATGAAAAAAAGTCCTAAAATGATGTTTATGATCTGCAGAACATAACCCAGTTATTGCTAGAACATTTCAAGAAAAAAAATACATTAAGCCTCACAATTTGCTGGAGAGTTTCGTGACACCATCTGTAGAGTGGTATCTTTTATATTGCTTGAAGAAAGGACAATTTCTGCTATAAAAGCAAATGTGAAACTCAATAATAAAACTGGTTTGAATGGCTTCTTACAATGTACACTAAAACACCCACCTGCAGAACAGCCAACTTCTGCAGATACAGTGTTCAGGCATTAATTTAGAACCAGTATTATATGTAAACATGATTAAAGAACCATTCATATGCTAGACGTATTAATGAAGTTTGACTCTTAATCCTAACAACTGACTTAATCCCTGGTTAACCCAAACCTTCAATTTACCTACCAGTTGCATATGAAAAGCCTTATAATTTGTGCTGAAGTTCCATCAGGTAGATAAGAAAATTAAAAGGGTGACAATTGGGAGGATGATATTTAGCACATCTGGCTTGTCTTGCAGTAGTGAATAGATCCAAGGTTCTCACCCAGCTCTTTCTTGAAAGAAGCCAGGCTATTAGCTTCTACAGCATTGCCATATAGGTTGTTCCATACTCTCGTGAGCCTAAGAGTGAAGATGTGCCTCTTGTCCTGACTAGAGGATATCATCCAGATCTTTCTTGAAAGAATCTAGGGTATCAGCTTCAACCACACGGCTGGGTAGTCTGTGGCTGTGGTCTCTCCAGCAGTAAACAGGAGCAATGGGAACACGTACTGTACTGCTGTACACTCATACCCTGGTATTCGAACCTAATTCTTTCCTGTAAATCTGTTTGGAAGGAGGGAGATTGTAAATTGAAAATAAAAATTCCATTATTTCATATGGGGAAAATTCCACCCCGTTTCAAACCAAAGACAAGTTCACTCAAAAAGGACCCTAAATATATAATACCATACAAACTACTGCAGCAAGCTTAGTGTACAACGCAGTTCTACTTAAATAAGCCAGCTATAGCTGTAAAATAATTAATGATATCATATTTACATTTTTCATTTTTCATAATAGATCGCTATCCAAGCGATCGACTAGAACGATGTGCATACTGTTGTTGAGTATTATGCTAAAGGATCTTTTTCACTTCCTTAAGACCTCATAATGAACAGCAACTATCAAACACAAAAAAAAAAACTTTGAAAATGAAAGCACAAGCTTTCGCTGTGATCGTAAATAAAGGACCTCTACCTTATGGGTACTTAACCACAGCGCCTTGTACACGCACAGAAACAAATAGATGTTCGGTGGCACTGAATTCAAATTGTTCTGGGTCACTTTTCAACTTCAAAGTTCGGATTAACAAATTTTCGTTCTTATAACGAATTACAAGGTACACATTTTTCATGTTCGGATTGGTTAAAATTCATATATGAACATTATGATTCAGGGAATAAGCGTATTGGAAAAGAGTTCCTGCTATATGGTGTTCTTGAACAGAAACATGGAGGATGTCAAGTTCTACTCAGGAACTTGCAGGAACTTCCACTTCCCTGCACATTAAAGCTCAGTACTGCTTGCATCCTCTCTAGCTCTCTGCGTCTTGCTTTGATGCAGACACTTGTCTAGCACTCAGCATTACTAGGATCTTACATTCATCGTGTTCATCCGGGACCCTAGTCACTCTCCCTTCTTCAGTCTCAACACTCCAATAAAAAGAAGCTGTTCTGTACCCTCCATACCAGCTGTGCTTTTTTCCTTAACGGCTCCTGGTGTCAGCAAGCCTCCCAGAGACTCTGAAAATGCAACAGCTTGATCTCCCTGTTCCTTCCCTCTCTCTCTTCCTAATCTCACCACCTCTGTTCTCCTTTCCTCCACCCCTTGTCTCTCTGTTTCTAGTTGAATGTACAATGCACCACACCTACAGCACAGCTCCAACCTATATTCCCCTTCCTTCTTTTCGATGTCTTCCGATGGATATCACTATCACTCACTGCGGGAGCAAATGCACAATATCAGCTTGCACCACATTCAGACTTCCATCTTCACCCCCATGCAGTTCCTTATGCTCAAGCTTAGGCAGCTGCAGCAATAGGCTCCCTCCACTCATCTGTCCCTCTTTTTTTCATTTGGCGTCCAACTGGTCAGTGTTGCCTTCAATTACTCGGCCTCTCAAAGCTTCCATGTGCACGCATATCTGATATTCCATCTTTTGGGGGGGTTCAGCTCAAAACACGTTCTAATCATATTTTTCATTTTCTGTGTCAAGCTACTATTTTGTGCCACTTCAATGACGTCAGCTGTCCTCCATCCAGGCTGCAAGAGTTCTCCAACTAGTAAGTATGGCTGACTGCTAACAGGTAGCTATCTTTCTATTTCTATGTCAAACTACCCCTCCAGTCACCCAGCATCTACCACTACACACCACACATTTCTAATCCAAGCTGGCAGGTCCTGCAACTGCTGCTAGCTGCTAGTACTGCCACCTGTTCGCTGACTCGTGTTTTGTCACCTGCAGTATATATGCTTTTCATATACTGCTCCTGAATCCACCCAGTTAAACAAGCCCAAGCCTGCATCTTACATAGTTCATTCATTACACTCCTGCTCTGCTCAATTCCGGTGAAATCTTAGTCGAACCGACTCAGTGTTCGAAATCTGCATGTGTGTTTTAGGGATTCTTTAGGAGGGTGTCCGACCAACACTGTCATTTTCTCATCCAGGCGAGTTCACACGAAGGGATCAGCACGGTGTCTTTTTATGATCGTCAGCTTGTTTCAACATTATTACAATTTAACCGAACAATTGAAATGACTGCAAGCTGGCATGTTGAGGGTGAGTGTAATGAGCCTGGAATGAAGGAAGTTTAAGTCACATGGGGATCTGAATGCAAAAAGAAAAGTTAGAGCTAAGCAATGTAAATGCCTACTGTATAGGGACATGTGGTGAATAGTAATGGGTTACACCATTCTTCGTTATCACACAGCTGTCTCGTGGAAGGGCAGCTGTATGGAGTAGTGGCTTTGGACTTGTACTGTAGCTTTGAGTAAGGTACTTAACCAAATTAGTCCCGTTAAATATCCGGCATTTTACATGGCCGAAAAGGTATGTTGCTTTGAATAACAACATCAGCCAAATAAATTAATAATAAGTACCTGACTTATACAATAATAAGTACCCTGATGAATATGTACAATGTTGTAACTAATGAGGCCAGTGTATGACCCTTGTGGACCTGGGCAATGACCCTCTGAAGATGACATTTCTTACATTGTTTCCATGCTGAAAAAAGTAGAAAGAAAACACAACGTTTCGGCCGTGGAGCCTTCTTCAGGTGTGAGCCTGAAGAAGTTGCTCACACCTGAAGAAGGCTCCACGGCTTAAATGTTGTGTTTTCTTTCTACTTTTTTTTCAGCATGCAATAAACCTATTACTTGTTCCTTTGCAGCCTACGCATACTGACCCAGCTCCCCACCTGAATTTCTAAAATTTACAAACTTCACCCAGTTTAATATCTGGAGTCTTCACCTTTAGACTGGAACTTATGCTTTTCTTCTGGCCTTGGCTTTACTCAAAAGAGACTTTAGGTTACTTATTTCTGTTCATGTGAAAATAGACAAGCTGCTTGTGGATGTCTTAACAGGAGGATAAAAAAGCTCTATTACTGTAGCTTAGTTAGCATGGTGTACAATAATTTGCTGGCTCAGAAATTCAATATGAAATCTGTTTTTGTAACCCAGACCTCTCACTGACCCAGAGAGTGATGGATGTTTGTGTCTAGCTTTTTGCAGTGTTTCATGCCTGTGTTGGCTCCCTTTTATTTATATATTTTTATTTGTTTCATTTTAATCTGCCACCAAGCAAGGGTAGCTCAAATGGATTTTAACACAAAACAAATAAAACAGAATTTATAGGCTTATTGGTATGCAAAGTTCTTTTTAATGCCAGCATTACGCCCTGGGATTCAGAATCTATGCACTTAACAGTATCCGATAAAAAAAAACAATACTCCACTCTCAAATGACACACTCGCTTTTATACTGTCAATTGTTATGGACCTTTAGAAAATGCAACATGAGCTTCTGCTTGTACGTTTTGCTTCATTTGATTACTGCCTTGTGCATGATTTCCAGTAACTGCTGGAGACGGAAGTTTGGAGGCACATCATAAAGGAAGAATGATTAACAGTTCAAGTGCTTGAATTTCTGTAAGTCACTGGGGTGCCATTTATGATTGTAAGACCACAGTGCTATCATCATGTCCCTCATATGTTTATTGTAGCATTGAGGAACAGTATTTGTGCTCAAATGGCATAGAAACAGAATCTTATCAAGAACAGCTGTTTTATTTATAGTAAATGAGCTTTCTGTTCAGAAGTCAGAGCCCCTGGTGGAGAGTCCTTTGTCTTCATCAGGAATTAGAGACAGACAAGCAGGGAGCCAGGCTTAACGATACAGAGGAGTCCTACCTCACAGACAACAACCACATTGAACATACGCACACTGTCATGAGGTCAAATGCCACATGAACAGATCACAGAGAGTGAGACTGCAGTAACAGCGATACACAACAGCAAAAAGCCATTAACAGTTCCAGAAGCCACCAGTACCCCAATTCCATGTGTGTTCTTACAAATGAAGTCAAACTCCTTCAATCACTTTAAGGATTTTGTTAGAACCAGCCCACGAGTAGCAAGGGCAATCCAGCCAGCAGCCATATCACCCTGCAACTCACCACTGGCAGCCCACTGAAGCTCAGCAGGTGTGAGCTGGTCAGTACCTGGATGGGCGACTCCTGGGAAAGCTAAGGTTGGTGCTGGAAGAGGTGTTAGTGGGGCCAGCAGGGGGCGCTTACCCTGCGGTCCATGTGGGTCCTAATGCCCCAGTATAGTGACGGCAACACTATACTGTAAACAGGCACCGTCCTTCTGATGAGATGTAAAACCGAGGTCCTGACTCTCTGTGGCCATTAAAAATCCCAGGGCGTTTCACGAAAAGAGTAGGGGTGTAACCCTGGAGTCCTGGCCAAATTTCCCATTGGCCCTTACCAATCATGGCCTCCTAATAATCCCCATCTCTGAATTGGCTTCATCACTCTGCTCTCCTCCCCACTGATAGCTGATGTGTGGCGCACTACGGCTGCTGTCGCATCATCCAGGTGGGGCTGCACATTGGTGGTGGTGGAGGGGATCCCCATTACCTGTAAAACGCTTTGAGTGGAGTGTCCAGAAAAGCGCTATATAAGTGTAAGCAATTATTATTAATTATTATTAATCCTGCTGAGCACAATAGGTTGCACCCACCTGTTTTGCTGAGTAACCAGCTGGAGGAGTTCATTAATCCTAAAATAATGACACACATAAGCCCACATCCATGGGATCCTGGCCTGTCCTGGTCTTCCACTATGTGTGGTACAATGCAGGGAGTGTCTGGTGTGGGGGCGGAGCCCCGCAATAAGGGAGACGCGTTGCCGTGGAAACCACACCTGACGTGATTAAGTGAATGAACGGCAGGTGTAGAAGTGGTTTAAAACGAGCCTGACTAGCTCCTGTAAAAGGGGGGATCCAGTAGGATTTTAGTTTTGCTGTAGCCGTAGTGGTGAGAGGACAAATGCGGAGGCTCTGCTGTGAGAGAGCCGGGCTGAAGCAGGACAGTAGCGGGTGTGAGACGCTACTAGTCGGGGCGGTGTTAGAAGGGCTCACTCACTATGAGTGAGCAAAGACTTGATTAGCCGCTGTAGAAACCCCGTGAGGGGCTGGAGAAGATCGACAGTCTCGGAGGGGATTGTGAGAGGAATAGTCTGTGAGGAAAAGAGTGAAAACGTCAGTTTGGGAGGAGACGGACAGAAGAAACGGAGCTTTATGAGATCGTCTAAAGATTTAAAGGGACCGTATCCTGCTAGGGTGTGAGAGCAGGGCTGTCGTGTCTGCTGGATGAGTGAGTTAGTGTGTGTGGAAGAGGGACCCTCCCCCTGGCAATACATTGGTATCGGGGAAGAGAGTGGGGTCCATCTTGCTGCACCCTCTGGGAGATGGTGCAGTGGAAGCTGGGCACAATGTGAGGTGCGCTGGAAGCTGCATAGTGTAGTGGTGGCTGGGCACAATGTGAGGTGCGCTGGAAGCTATGAGTTCACAACCTAAGGGTGTGAGAGTGAGGCACCAGAAAGGTTGTGAGTGTGTTAGAGAGGGACAGTGAATTGGGTCTTGGCACGGGGTGTAGTGCCGAAGAGACTCGGTGATGTAGGTAGTGTGTGTTTGTGTAACCCAACCTGTTGGCATTGGAAAGAGGAAGTCGGGGCTGGAGGTGGACCTGGGAGTCCTAGGCACTGGCTATGTGTGAGAGTGGCCCAATGGAGTAGGAACAGGAGGCTCTGTGTTGGAGTCTGGGAGCAGGAGGTTCCTAGCAGTGAGGACAACAGGATGAACTTGGTGAACCTGAGACTCTGAAGGCAAAGGGCCCAGAAGTAAGGGAATGTGGAGTCATGTATCTTGTTACCCTGATGAGGGGGTTCAGTGTGATCACCACTGTCGGAGGGGAGTGTGATAAAGAAAAGGAACATAAAAGAGCTTATAAAGGCGTGTGACCATGCCCAATGTGGTGTCAACTACCCCTGTTGCAAAAGTTTTCAAAAGTGGTCTCACACATGAAGTTGGTTGACTTGCTTATATGAATAAGTATCCACTGCACAGGGACAGCAACAGAGAATCAGACAGTAAATTTAACACAAATGCAAAGTTAGGTGAGGTGTTAGCAATTCAGACTGCTTCACCTTAGGAGAGAAGAGGAATCTCTCCAGATGCTGCTTGTGCACAAAGTACCACTCACCCCTTTGACACTTCACTTCCCCGGGATATTTACTCCACAGACACAGGCTCAGACAGATTCCCTTGCCGAATTGATCAACATGCTGTCTCTTGTGCTGTAATGGCATTTACAGATGTGACAAAAAAGAAGCTTGAGGTCTTTGTGTTTTTTTCTTTACATGAGTCTGATTACTGGAACAGCTGTTCAGCCATCGTCAGCTCACTGACTGAGAATGGCAGAGAACCGAGCCAAACCACTGTGTGACAAGTTCAAATGTCAAAATTTGCAAGTGAATGCAAAAGCTCTGGTTCTGTTGCTGTGGAATTTTATCTTACAACTTCTTTACATTTAGAAAGGATGTAAATGACATAATTATTTCAGATACTCTGTACTTTAATGTATATCATGGTACAGTGTATACTGTATAACAGTATGATAGTACAGTACAGTACTCTCTATTGACTCTCTTTATAATACTACTACTAATACTACTACTAATAAAAAAAGTCCTTGCACATTTCTAGCACTTCACTAGACACTCCACTGAAACTGCTTTACAGGTAATGGGGACACCCCTCCACCACCAGTGTGCAGCCCCACCTGGATGATGTGACAGCAGCCATAGTTCACCAGTACACTCCCCACACACCAGCACTCAGTGGGGAATGGGAAGAGTGATGAAGCCAATTCTTAGATGGGGATTATTAGGAGGACATGATTAGTAAGGGCCAATTGGAAATGTGGCCAGGACACGGGGTTACACCCCTACTCTTTTCAAGAAATGCCCTAAGATTTTAAATGACCACAGAGAGTCAGGACCTCAGTTTTACGTCTCATCCAAAGTGATGCCCCCGTCACTATACTGGGGCATTAGGACCCACACAGACCGCAGGGTGAGCGTCCCCTGCTGGCCCCACTAACACCTCTTCCAGCAAGAACCTTAGTTTTTTCCAGGAGGTCTCTCATCCAAGTACTGACCAGGCTCACACCTGCTTAGCTTCAGTGGGCTGCCAGTTGATAAGGGTCTTAATGAAACATTAATTCTAAAATTACAAAAGGTAGGCTTTAGGGGAAATGAGTTTGCTTGAGAATTGATTAATAGAAAACTGAGAATACAGATAAGTAATGAATATTTGAAATGGGGTGATTCAATCAGCGGAGTACTGAAGGAATGTGTACTAGGACCACTGTTCTTCCTAATGTTTATCAATGATCTAGGTTCTGATATGCAGCATACTGTAGTGAACTTGCAGATAATACCCAAATAGGACAATTTACAAAAATATAGGAGCAATAAACAAAATTCAAAAGATACTCTACTCTTTTCGAGAAACACCCTGGGATATTTAATGACCACAGAGAGTCAGGACCTTGGTTTTATGTCTCTTCTGAAAGATGGCGCATGGTTACACTATAGTGATCCCGTCACTTTACTGGGGCATTAGGACCCACACAGATGAGAGGGTGAGTGCCCCCTACTGGCCCATTAACACCTTTTCCTTAGCTTTCCCAGGAGTCTGCCATCCAGGTACTGTCCAGACTCACACCTAATTCGCTTCAGTGGCTTCCACTTGTGAATTGCAGGGTGATATAGCTGCTGGCAGAAAAAGAAAAAGAAATAAAAATGCATGACAAAATCTTGAAGTAGAAGTTCGCTATTTTTAGAATATTTCTGCAAACCTATTTAAAAACCTGTAGGATGTTATGCAATGAAAAAATAACAAAAACATAATGTTTTTCCATCTAATATGGGAGGCATTATCCTGTGTCATAGCTAACACCATCAACAGTGTTCTACAGCCTTGGACTTTATGGCAAAGATTATTAGTTATTCCCTTAATACACTCAGTAATTTGTAATATTCTTGAGAGAAAAAAAATCACACTGATTCAGTGCAACCTGAATTCATCCCTGACTTGAGTTGCCTATATTATATTAATGTGATGTGTTGATAGGAAGAAAAATTAGGAATACAGAATGAGTGCAGTTTTTCCCACAGAGGAAAAATGTAACAAAGAATCAAAAGAAAAAAATATCAAATGTCTTTAAATTCTAATCCAAGGAGTCCTCTTCAATTATTGATTTTAAATAAGGCATGTCTGATCAAGCTTTTATTTTTCAAAGGAAAATAACCCAGATTGTCATGGAAGCTAATTTTTGTTCTTCAGATTTTTATTTATTTTTTAACTGCCTTGCAAAAACTGCTATATTCATGGATCAAAACAAAATCAATGCACGACAGCTGTAGTCATCAAGAGGCTGGGAAGCTTTTTTTAAATAATGATATAAATAATGCGTGTCTACATATTTTGTACTGTACAGAAAATGCATTTTTTACACAGAAGCAAAATATGTAAGAAGTACATAAACTCTTAAATTGTATTACATAAGAGAATATATCATCTAATATTTATATACTGTATATTTTCAACAGATTTGGAAATGACTTTCTGTTGAGTCTCATTTTATGAAAAGTAAAGTATTACATGATTTTTGAGATTTCATGGACATTACAAATATTAAAAATGTTGCATTTATTTTCCGCCCACAGTCCGGTAGGTTAATTGGCCCTGGTGCGAGTGTGTGTGTCTCTTGTGTCTGTGTCTGCCCTGCGATGGAAAGGTGTCCCTTCCCCGGCACTCTGTCTTGCACCCATTGTTTGTTGGGATAGGCTCCAGCTCTCCTGGAATGTTGGCAGGACGCCAGATGCCTCAGGTGGGGGCAGTGTAGCGCCCTTGTCAAGTGATGAGAAGGAGGCGCACTCGGGTACTGCATGCACCGCAAGGCAGGCTGGGAGTTATAGCCAGGGGATGGGGTGTGACCGCTAGGTCACTCTGCTGACGTAAATAATCCCAATCGCATTTGTGTAAGCAGCAGTTTAGTGTTTACCTGTGTCATTGTCTGTTATTATCCCTTAATGTGTAACCACCCTGCCCCTGCGTACGAGTCCCGTTTACCTCCCCAGTGTCCGTGTCAACCCTGAGTTTGAGTTTGTTTCTGTTGGCTGATGGAGGCTTAATAAAAGGTGCTTGTGTGCCAAACTGAGCGTTGTCAGGTTTCTTTTCCAGCGCGAACCCGAATTTGCTACATTTGGAGCAGCTAGTGCACAAGCCCAAGAACCCAAATTTGTTACATTGGTGTCAGGTGTAGGATTCGAACCCTTACTTTTTCATTTACTTATTCACCTTACTTATTCACCATACCAACTAAGGTACAATTTCATGCTCAGTAATAAAAAACAGACATGGAGTAAGAATTGGAATCACAATGGAAATTAATTAGGACTGAGAATAGGAAACATATCTTTACAAAAAAATGTGTATCTGGAACAGACTCTGTCAACCCAGTAGACTTTTTCAGTAAAGAAAACATGAACCAGAAGATACAAGTGGAAACTATGTGAAAATGCATTTCAAGCTGAGAACAGCTTACACTTTTTTGACACTTTTTTATATGAAGGGTTGTGATAGTCTAGAACAAGCTTTCCAGCCATGATGTTGAAGTTGATATCCTGGCTGTGTTCAAGAAATGGATGGATGAGATCCTTGAATCACATCCTTGAATCAATCAGCTACCAGACACCCAATGATTTAGATGGCCTTTTCATGTCCATAACCTTTTATAAGTTTGTATTTGGAAATTTCTTTAAAGTAAAATTAGCTTCCCCTCACAAACCACTAATACAAATATATAATTATAAAGAAAATGCATTTTTCTGGAATCTTTCAATTCTTGAAAAATGAATTTTTATATCTATCTAACATGTTTCAAATGTCTGTTTTAGTTACCTATTTCCTCAAAATGTGTTTGCTCCCTTTTGAAAAGTAATAAAATATAATAAATCATGGTGCATAACATTTATAGATAACAAATACTGTATGGGTATATTCTTCATTAAGCTAACATCTTTTGTGAGTGTTTATAACCTTCATGGGAAAATAAATTAAGCACTAAATATTTGGAAAAAATATAAGCTGTAAATCTCTGCTTTTTTAAGATACAGGAAATTACAAATCTGTTACTGTTAATGTGCTTTTTCTTTGGTAACATTTTGTAAGTGTCATCATTTTAGGAGCAATTACTAACACATTTCCTTTTTTAATGAATACTGAATTTATCCAGCTTAAAAACAATTCAAGAAACATTTCAGATGTAATTCTCTTTGAATTATTGTCTCCTGTTATAAACTACTGTTATTTCTGGGATAATAATAATGACCTGTGATGGAAAATGAAACTAGGATTCTAATTTGTTATTCACTTCAATTCATATTTTGAATACATCATGTATTTCCTTCTTCTAATTATCTAACTGACATTAATCATTTAGTTTTTTTTAAGCTTCAGTGCCCATGTTTGTAATAGAACATCTGATAGACACCCATTATCTACAATAATCAGATGCAATTTACATAGTTTGACTTGAGTCTAATTTAACACATCATCCAGATATTATTTTAGATATTCTGAAAAATAAAGCTTCCATTTCATATACTGATTCTCAAAATAATTATTTTAATTTTTGCCACATCGCCCTTGTTTGTTTCTTAACTTAATAAAACAGAAATATTTCTTAAGAGAGTATTCTTGCAAGCAGAATAAGCACTTCCCGAAATGCAGAGAAAAGGTGTGTGAGGTGTTAATAAAGAGCAAAAACACAGCTGTAAAAATGTTTTCTTGACATACAGTACTTGTGCAAACTTTTTAAAATTTCTTCTTACTCTCTCAGTTACTGTACATTGAAAGTCTGACCAAATTTAAATCTCATTTATTACACACATCAGTGACTTAACATCACAGAAAGAAATGCTGTTATAAACTACTGTTACAGGAAACTGATTAGCATGGATAAATTATAAGACAGCATTCATCAACCATTGTTTCAAATGAACAGCTTAGGTTTGAAAAGAAAGCAGTTTTTTGAGCAGACGAAAGGTAATGACTTACTTCACTTCCTCAGAGTACAAACCTGCTGATTGTAGCAACTTTACCACTCTCACGGCACTTCTGAGCAGTTCTGGAGTTACAGTGAAAACTCTCCTGGTATATTGAATGCCATTCAATATTTATAGTTTTGTTAACATACGTGATTTTTTACAGGATTACAGGAACTTGGATAATTCCAACAGATGTGACTTTATGATATGGTATCTTTATGATGTCATTTAGATTCACTTCTCTTACAGACCTATCCATCTTTGTTTGTGGTCTGTACAGTAATGCACAAATAACTTCAGATTTTTCATTGAATCACTCTGAAGCTAGGCTTTCGATATCTTTGACAGAAGATAGAAGCCTAAAGAACCACTATATAATCCTGCTGTATAAATTGTCAGTCTCAGATTCATGCCCCTATCTTTCTTATAATGCCTTACAGCTGTAGCTGTACCCCTGTATCTGCTGATTTGTAGTTCTTTACTTTAGTACTTCAGTTTAGTTTAATAGGCCCTTAATCACCAGTGATAATTGATCTGGTTGCTTGTTGGTGGGTCTCAGGCTGGATCCTGGGTGACCTCTCCCTGTGTCTTCTAGTTTTGCTCCAGCATTTTTAATGACAGGATAATAGATTTCAATTTTCTGTTTGAGACCTTTTTTAAAAAAATGCTTTCAGCTCTTAAAAAGATGAATGGGATCAGTAATTGGGATGAATCATTTACTAATTAGTGAGTTTCAGGACCTCCCTCATTCAGGTGAGTTAGAAGAAACATAACCAACTGAAGCAGACAGAAAAACACTGACTCACAGCAGTTGTCTGATACAGTATTATTGATACATGTTCAAAATCAGAAAGTTGAGGAGAGACTGCAAAAATGTTCTTTGTGGAAATGAAGCACTTAGGATATTTTTAAAAGCAAAGAATGAGTGCATACTGTAAGAATATTAGAACTGGTGATTAAAAGCCTAGTAGGAACAAAAAAGCAGCCGACAAAAAGTTAACTCCAGGACCAGGCTTGAGAACCACTGCAACACAATATATCATAAAATTGAACCATTATTAATGTCTTCATCGCGTATACTGTACAGTAGCTTTGGACGTTTAAGCAAGATAAACTGGGAGCAGAAATGTACAAAATGAACTTACATTTATTAAGAAAATTATTAAACTAAGATATCCCTAATTTTCCTTTGGTCATCATTGTAAAAATTCCTAATGCTGAGTACTGGGTCAGTATCCCATAGTATAGAATTGGGTGACTGAATCTGTATTCCAAGCACTGGTAATGCAGTAAAAAAAGGCATTCGGCTACCCAGGAACTTAAGTTCTCAATGGAGCCAAGAATAAATTGCAGCATTTTTTTCCCATTATTGAGAGAAATGCAGAAATTCTCTAGGCCCTAGGGGACAGTGATTCATGCAGAGGCATCTGATTTAAAGTGAAGTTAGTGCCATTTGCATTTTTCCATTTCTTTGTTTCTTATTTGTTCAGACTTTTAGTCTGCCTTTTCCCTCCAACTGTCTAAAAACAGAGATCTGTAGATCAAATAATGAAAGGCACTATATGGATACTACTCAAAAGAGGATCATTCCGTATTCGCCTGCTGTGAATGTGTGAAATTACACAAATCATCGGGGATTTACCAGTTTAAATCCTAGCCCATCCAGGAAGATCTATTCAATCAATCCATCCTTTCTATGTTTCATCATCATCATCCATCCATCATCGTACCACTTTATCCACTTTATTGAATTCATGGGGAAGCCAGAGCCTATCCCAGCAAGCGATGGGGAACATGGCAAGATACACCCCAGATGGGACGACAGTGAATCACAGGGCACACTCAAAAACATACACACACTCACACCTAGGCCAATCTTTCCAGAATCCAACTAACCACCCAGCATGTCTTTGGACTGTGGGAGGACACATTGTGCCTCCATGCTGCTCCTTTCCTCCACATCTTCATCATCATAAGATCACTTTATTGGCCATAAGTAATTTCTTGCATTAGGAATTTGTCTTTCCGCATACCCCAACTTCCTATCCATGAGACACATAGACAGGGAGAGAAGCTTGGGGTCAGAGCTCAGGGTCAGCCTTTTATATGGCACCCCCGGAGCAGTTGGGGTTAAGGGCCTTGCTCAGGGGCCCAACGGAGTAGGATTCCTCTGCCGGCCTCGGGATTTGAACTCCTCTCTTGAAACATCTCAAAACGCTTGAAATCAGGGCACAGCCAAAAACAATAGACAGTTATAAACCTATTAATGTGGTCAAATCAATAGAATTAAATGTTAGAACAGTGGTTCTCTAACTGTATTCTGCAGAACATCTGCAGGGGTTCCGTGAGCTCTCACAGGCTACAAGAAAAATACAAATTTGCTATCCAGAAAGAAATGTGAGTTCTGATGGCTTTGCATGGCTCCAAGAAGTCAGAAAAATTAGGCATATCTTCTGAAACGTCATCTTCAAATTAACTATCTGAATACATTTCTGTACTGTCGCTGCTAGAGCCAGAAAGTACCTCAAAGGTGTCGGACAAAATTTCCTCTTCCATCAGCTCTTCTATCTCGTTTGGAGATAAAAATGTTTGCCATTTTTCTCCATCCGGCAAATCTCAAAAACTCTCGCAATGAGAGAAAATAGCATGTTGCTAGGTTAAAAAAAGATCACTTAGAACTTACTGCATCCACGAGAGAAAAAAAAAAGAAAAAGAAAAAATGTGATAATAAAAAACTTTAAGACTTCACGTCACAAGAATATGAGAAGTTCATTGACCTGATTTCAGACTCTTCCTCACAAACAGCTTTTAATGAAGTGTAGCTGGCAGAGTTTTGGTGCAGCATTATCAGAGAAAGCTCTTTTTGCTCTTCTCCCGTTTGTGACCACCTATCTGTGTGAAACCGGATTTTCGTCGTACATGTCCACAAATACGAAGTATCGCAACAGACTGGATGCAGAGTCGAACATAAGACTGCAACTCGCATCCATAACTCCAAATATAAAAAATATGTACTGTAGAAGTAAGAGGCAAACTCACTCATCACACTGTGATTGTTCTTTTTCTGTTGGTTTGAGGTAAATGTTGATTAAACATTATCAGTATTCTTTTTAAAAAACCTCATGTGTTGCTGTCTCACTGTGTTTTACTTAGTCATTTTGCTACCAACTTTTCCTGTTTGCGCCTGGTAAGACCACAGAAAGTGTCATCTGGTTCTATAAATCTATTAGTTTTCTTTCCATTGTTAAGAATGTAAAAAATTAAGTTTTTTTAACTTGGTCGAACCGGAGTTAGAACTTTGATTTTTTTATTCTCAATCAGTATTTCAGGGATTTATCTTTATTGAACTGTAGGTGTTCTAATCGTAGCCAAGGTATCATGTGATTAATCCATTTTCACTTACACTTTTCCTGGTGAGGGTGGCGGTGAAGCTGGAGCCTACCCGGCAAGCAACGAGCGCAAGGCAGGGTACACCCTGAGTACACTCCTTCGCAGGGCCAGTGCAAGCCAATCACACGTGGGGACAATTTGGAGGCCACAGTAAGGGGTCGTGTGGGGCCAGTCACATGATCAGTCACACTGGTCATGTGACTGGTCCCACTAACACCTCTTCCAGCAGCAAACACAAGTTTTCCCAGAAGGTCTCTCAGCCAGGTATTGAACCAGGCTCAGCCATGCTAAGCTTCAGTGGGCTTCCAGTTGTGAGTTGCAGGGTGATATGGCTTCTAGTGTCATGTGATTAATACATGACTGAAATATGGGCTCAATGGGCTCATACAATGCCTACAATTAAAACAAAAACAATCGATAGTTTCTTCCTTAATAATTGGCTAAATTGCCTCTGAATAGCAGTCCAAGAATGCTTTTTGCAGAACACCACCATAACTAATCCTGAAAAGTAAGAAAAAAAGTTCTTTACAGTGTTTGGAGCCTCATATTGGGAACTTAGTAAAGGACTGTCTGGAGAGTTCAAATGATAAGTAGGATTATAGAGGGTTAACAGTTCACATGTGTCATCAGGAGTCAAACAGTTTGAGCCTTTAAAGGTGAGCGTTACAATAATCAAGCCTGGAAAAGACAAAAGTGTGCATCACAATTTCTGAATCATATTGGAAAGATGTGAATTGACATGAGCAATGATATAAAAATGAGGATACCTTCACAACATTGGGAACATGAGCTTCACATGCAAGCCTTTTTATCAAAGGTGACATCAGCTTTCCTGACTTGGTTTAAAGTAGAACAGATGCATTACAGTCAACAGTCAAAGTAAGGCTGACACATTTGCAGAGCTGAGAAGGAGAGGCAGCCAGGATAACATCAGTAGTGCCATCCTTCTGTCACGGGAGCTGGTCCTGACTCCCGTGAAGTGTAGGAAAAGAGTGTAGTAAGGACCCCATGCGGATGGTATAATCCGGAAGTGGCTGGAGAAGGACAAAGGGGAAGACATGGCAAGGAATGGACGGGAGGACGAACAGGGGACAGTGACGGCAGTGATCTGGTGCTCAGGGGGCGTAGCGATCTAGTCCAGAGGAAAGTTCAAAAAGGGGAATCAGGGCGCAGTCCAGGGTCCAGGTATTGGGAGATCCATCCATATGAACGCAGGGAAAAGGGATCTAGGAACATGGTAAAACCATAATGGCGCAAGGCGCTCCGAGCCCCGGATTCAGATGGTCAGGACACCTGGGGAAGAGGCCTTGCCCTCAGGCTTCTCCTGAGCCCTGTGGATAGGCGGGGCTTCAGACGTCAGTCTTCCAATGCTGAGCCCAGAATAGCGGAGACGCCAGGTTTAAATAGTAAAAACGGTAACAAGACACAGGTGTAGGAACTTAAACTAACGAGAATACAAAAGGGTAGGAGCGCCCTCTAGAGGAGGGAAGATGATTGTGACACCTTCTAGTGAGCCCTCAATTTTCTAACCTCTTTATCCAACACAGGTTTGCCAAGAGAGCTAGAGTCTATCCCAACAAGCACCAGGTGCAAGGCAGGATACAACCAGGACAAGAAACCGGTCCATCACAGGGCACACAGACACATACACACTCACACCATTGCCAATTGGTCCAGAAGCCAATTACCCTACCAGTACGTTTCTGGACTGTGGGAGAAAACCAAAGCACATGGCAAAAACCCGAGTGAACACATGGAGAACACACAAACTCCACAGATAGCACCCAGGGCCCCAGCATTGCGAGGCTGAAATGCTGACCACTGCACATGTGACTAATTTTTTAGAAGCGAAATATGATGAAACTAGCTGACAGTAAGTCCAGGTGTGGATGTCAGAGAAATTCTAAAAACAAAACAGACACAAAAACAGAGTAGAACAAGTGACTATTTACTTGTGCTCTCATCCAGGGAAAACCATTTACAAAAGAAATAGACAAAACAAAAATTCAAGTTAGAAAATGTATCTATCATCCAGGTGGGGCTACACACTGGTGGTGGTGGATGGGAGTCCCCATTACCTGTAAAAGTGCTATGTGGAGTGTCCAGAAAAGTGTTGTGCAAGGATTAAAATTAGTAGTATTCATACATACAAATGGCAAAGGTAAATGTAATCCATGTACTGTATATGTATATGACATGGCTTTGTTGGAATGACTTATGTACAGTATGTGAAATAGAAGTGATATGTAATATTTTGTGATGTATTTAGATGAAGTGCTGAATATCCATAAAAATTGTCCCCTAGGGGAAAAATGAAAGTTTATCTTATCAGAACACTGCAGTTTCTCCATGGAATTCACTACTAGCAACTTCAGGAATGCCAAGCCTACAGTGCCCTGTACCCTGACACACAATGGTGGATCCAATAGAAGACATTGTGGATTCACAATAGGTAAAAACCCAACACAACAACAAAAGGTAACATCTTACAATTCTGAATAACAATACTCGTAAATAATAATACAGAAAATACTGTGTAAATGATCTTTGCTTTTTTGTGTGTTGACAGATGATGGTAAAGTGAGTGAATAGTGAATGAGAAAGACTTCATGAAAGTTCATGCACTGAGGGTATGCCACAGCTATGTAGCCATTTGTCACAAGAAACAATGACTGATTGGAACAAATTGTTTTCTAGCAGTTTGATAAGATGGTATGATCAACAGTATTTAATCAGCAGTGATGTCTAGCAAGACAAGAATGGATAAAAAATCAGTCAGTAGTCGTCAATGGATCATGAGTAACTCTAACATATCTATATACAATATTACTCCAATCTTAACCCAGACTGAAAAGGCTCATACGGTTTATTTGCAGGTATGTGAGCTTGTATCTGAACAGTAACAGCTCATTCTAGACCCTTTGCCAAAAATGATAACTAATATTAGCTTATCATTACTGAGTTAATATGCTCAGAGTTAAAAGGCTCTGACTTCAGCTTTTTTTTCTGGAACTGATGTTACAATTTAATCTTATTGATTCATTTGTGATATGTAAAATCTCATAAACTTGAAATCCTTATGAAATCGGGCAACAGGTATGACAAAAGATCCTTGAGAAACTGAATTCTATTTGGAGAGAGAAGTTAGAAATGAGCTTCGGTGCCATCCGTTCAAAGGATTATTAAAGTGGGACAGGCAATGCTTTCACAGCTGTGTCAAGTATGACTACCAGCCCACTGCCTACCAGACATACAGGGTTTCTCTAAACTAAGGGAGGTGTAAAGGTGTAATTGTGATTATGCCACGTTTCAGATAAACAAAAAAAAATCCAAACCTGTCTCAGTAATAAATTCGTTCAACAGTAATGCTGTGTTGGTCAGAGAGCAAATATTAAATAAAGCCACTTTGCCAGTCAGCAGTACTGCATAATAACACGTTGGGAAGACTGCACAAACATCTTAATTGAAGACCAGGGAGTTTAGGTAAATGAGGTCATCTGGTTATTAAAGATAAACTGGTTTTGTTCTAAATACACCCCACGAAAAGAGTCCCTGTAAAGATATTTGGGTCAGCGCAGTAATGCCTAACATATGGTCAACAGCATTTACTGTATTACAGAATATATACTGTAACGCTCACGGGTTCACGTGGGTATACACCCTTGCCTCTGCCGCCTCAGGTCAGCCCCCCATCACCAGGGACTCAAACCTGGGCTTCCGGCATCACTCAACAGGGACCCAGCCAGTTGAGCCAAAGGGAAATCTCCCGTCTGCCCGGCGGCTGCGGTCCCTGCTATTCACAGGGAAGGGCGGTGATGTCACCGCTCTGGAAAGCCGGCTCTAACAAGCAATGGAGGCCATATGCGTTACAATACCATTCTCTACATTGAAAATGCAACAGCTGAGACAGTCAGAAAGACAGAATGAGTGCTAAGCCCGAAAAATAGGTCTGTGAATATCTGATGTACAGGTATCCTGGGTAACACTGTGATACAGGCAACAGGTCCACTCTGATATCTAGACAGTACAGCCAGAAATAAGATAAATCATTTATCTTATCTGTCCCAGTGATCTAGCACATACTGTATAGTGCAGAACACAATCTGTTGATTCTCAGTAATTTTGGATAGCAGTAATGATAACTATGAAGACGTTCAAGAACATCAGGTACTGTAGCTATGTCAGCATGCGTAGGCTGCAAAGGAACAAGTAAAGGTTTATTCCCTGCTGTTAACTGATAATTAATAATTGATAATTATGAAAGCAGCCAGTGGCCAAGATTTTCCAATCTTTATTACTACTTGAAATGTTACCCTTTATAGAATCTAAACAAATATTGGCTTTCTTTGTTGAGCTGCGAGATATTGACCCTAGACTCTCCTCTTTCTCACAACAGTGAGAGACCCTGATGCTCAATACAGAAAACCAAAATGTTTTTCAGTGACTCATTTCAGTATGCAAAACACAATGGAATATAGCGTTTCACTTCAGAATGAGAATTTAATCAATGCAAACAATGCCACAGAAGTTTTCTTTTGCAGCAGTATTACATTCCTCTAGCCTGAATTCCTCAGATCCTATGTCACTGTCACCATAGGCATCACATGTTCAACATGACTGAGCACAACACTGATTCAGCTGCTATCCCTTCCACCAGCTGAACTATGAACAAAACAGGAACTATGTCTTACCTGCACACTTGTGACTGCATGAGTCAGTGGCACTGTCACCTTCCAGACTGATCTCCTCAGATCTCAATCTAATCAATTTCACTTTGGGATCAATAAAGTATCTATCTATGTAAACCTTTTTTTGGAAAACCAAAAGGTTGCTGCGCTAAGTGATGTTGTTGGATCAGTAGGTGGCGATTTTCCATTCAATTTTTCAAAGCATTGTCCCATTAGGGACAATGAGGGTGAGGGAGGACAGTATGCTTCTGGAGCAGCTGTCTTTCAGATGAGGCCATAAACGGAAACGGAACTTAGTCATAAAGAATCACACGGCACAGTTCATAAGAGTAAACATATGAGACCCACTAGGCCCTGGTGTCTTGGCTAAAGTCCTCTCTGAGTTCAAACATTCTGTCTTTCTGTAAAGCTCCCCCTGAATTTACTTAATGAATACTAATACTAATAATTAATGCTAATAGTAGTAGATAATACTACTACTAATAATAATAGTAAATCATTATTAAAAAAAATACTAAACAGCATGCAGAACACAACACTATGTACAGTACATGTTATTTTTGTAATCATCCTACTGTACCTTCTTTACAGCTCACACTTACGTTTAGCTACAGCTAATTGCAAACTCAAATTTCCCCATAGAATGCTGTAGGGAATAGTAGAGATAATCACGCCAATTAGGCTAAACTAAATTTGTTTCAGAAAGCTTTATCTCTGTAAACAGGAAGCTGGGGAATTGATACAGATTTGCATTGGTAATATGTGCTTTGCATGTAGTACTGTCCTGTAATGAGTTACAATAAGAGGATAGTTCTTCCCTGAAAAAATAAAAACATTTTATAGTTTTATAGGAATTACACTCTGCTTGTTCCTTTGCAATTCACACACTGATGAAGCTTCCCATATCAATCTCTGTAAAGACTGATGCTGTTAAAAACTCACAGTCTGCATGTAAAAATTGTGTTCTTTGCAAGCCAGCATCTTATAAGTACTATAATTGTTAGTAGAAATTAATCTTTAGTGTGGTTTGGTTACAGACTGGGACACCTGTGAAATTATCTTTGTGCTTGCATGGGATTTCTCTGGGTGTCCCAGCTAAATTCCCATTTCAAAGTACGCTGGGCAAACGTTCCGAGGTCAAATTCTTCCAGCACGGGGGTACCTTTAAAGCATCCTAAGGTAACGGCTGTTTGCAAATGGTCCCTGTGTGATTTAGTGTGCTCTCTGCAATGCACTGACTCTGCGTGCAGGACAGTGTGTCGTGACCCCTACCCTGAATAAGCAGCTTTCCGATAATGTGTGGAATTAAACATTTCTATCTCTTTTTCTCCGGTGGGTTTGTTTGAAATCTTGAATATTCTTTGATTATCATATTTGTCTGTGGAATGGATAAACTGTTAAGTTCAATGTGTTTTCATATTTATAGACACTGCTTGAGGAAGTGAATCTTTCTGTTTGAACGGAGCTCTACCAGGTTCACATTTAAGGAATAATATTTGCATAATCCGATCATAATTTTCAGATTCATTTACATTTGTTTAAATTTTTGAAAGTTAGCCTCAGTTCTTGTTTCTGTTTAACATATATGATGTGGAAAAAGTCTTATGAGCTCTTAATATTCAGGGTAGGCATGACAAAAAACAACATCATCAATGCCATATTAGCAAAGCATGAGTGTTCTTAGTAACGATCCAGTAAAGCCCTCTTTTCAGGTTTCTGGAATGAATCATAGCAAAACAGAGCACAATCTCACTTGTGCTTACAAGGTAAAAACTTTTTCCTTTCACATAAGCACTGACATAAAAGATTGTGGGCTGCAGTTTATTGCCTTACCATACTGTATATTGAATGGTCCAGCAGCAAACTCTTAATAAAGATGCTGTTTGTTTCTGCCAGTCCCATGAGGTAGAGACTATAGATCTATAAAACCCATTCCCAATTCCCATGGTTTTCAGCACACAGACATGCAAACTTTGTTGTGCTAGAGCTTATGCAATTCTGTCTGTAATAATCTGCAAATACATGTAAAACTTTGTATGCATGGCTTAATGTGATGTTTGTGCAAGGGTGCAATATTGAACGTAATGTTCTCTGCTGCATCAGAGCAAATTCCATGTGCACTTTGTGTCACTGAATGTACACTGGATCAGTAAAAATGTTTGCTGACATGTGATTTCTGCAGAAATGTTCAATGGTTTTTATTAAAAAAGCAATCTTAGACACACTGGCATAAGCGATCATTATAACAATATGGTTTCGGTGGTATGGTTATAAATGTTGATTTGACCAATTTGTAATTCATGGTACAAGAGTGCTTGAGGAAATGCATACAGTATTAACACTTCAACCATAAACCTGAACTCTTCAATGTTCATATGGAATCTGCGATATGTATGAGAAAGTACATGAGTGGTGGCACAATGGTTCAATGGTAAGCATTGCTACGTCACAGCGCAGGGGCCCTAGGTTCCATTCCTGGGGTGCTGTCTGCCTGGAGTTTGTATGGTCTCCCCGTATTTGAATGAGTTTCCTCCCACAGTCCCAAAACATACTGATATGTAAATTGGCTTCTGAGAAACGTGGTCCTATTGGTGAGACCTATTGGTGTGCATGTTTGTGTCGGTATGTTGTCCTACCTCACTGCTCCCAAGTTTCAGGGGCGGAGCGGTGGCACTGTGGCTCAGGGTCTGTGCCTGTGACTGGAAGGTTACCAGTTCAAATCCTACGGCTGGCAGAGGAATCCTACTCTGTTGGGCCCCTGAGCAAGGCCCTTCATCCTAGCTGTTTCAGGGGCACTGAATAAATGGCTGACCCTGTGCTCTGACTCCAAGCTTCTGTCCCTGTCTGTGTGTCTCATGGAGAGCAAACTGGGGTATGTGAAAAGACAAATTCCTAATGCAAGCAATTGTATATGGCCAATAAAGCGATCTGATCTGTTCAGGGTGTATCCTGCCTTTCTGCCCATTGCTTCCAAGGACTGCCTCCAGCTCCCCTGTGACCCTGTATTGGATAAAGCAGTTAGAAAATGGATGGATGGCGTGTAATCCATGTGGATAAGGAATTTGTTTTCAGAAAATAAAAATGATTAAAATTGCAAGTTTCAAGTTGCTTGTTGATAAGACCAATGCACTTTATTATTGTGACAGAATATGAGGCAGGGTGATTGAGGGAGTACATTTCAGACCATGAGTTCCCCAATGCCTCTGCATGTGGATTGTTCTCCCTCCTTGTAACAGTGAAACTAAATTTCCCAGTAAGCAAATGTACTACTGATTAGCTCATATCTTGTGTGATATGGCTGTTTGTTTGCTTTTTTAGCTAGCCTCTCTGATTATAAAAAGAGCACAATCTTTGTTCAGTTTGGTTGGTGGTTGGTTGGAAAGAATTATGAGGTAGTGGAGCCTTGTGTGCTGTACAAGGAAACATGTAGAGAACAAATAACAGAGAAAAGGGAGAGATTGGGAATCTGTGGTGCAATTGATTATTAGTAAAAGATGGAAGACAAAGGCTTACCCAGCCAGCTTATTAGTGTGACAGATTAATTAATGCTCCAAAGAAGGAGGTAGGTTTTGTTTTGCTTGAGTCTAATAGTAGCCTGACAAACATCATATGCTGGAAGTTTGAAAAGAAAAAAACTGTTAGGAGGAAATCATTTTTGAGGCTTGTTTCCCATTAAAGAATGCAAATAAAAGAGTCTGGCTAGTGAAGATGGCACAAATGTCACAGTATTCAGAATGTACCATAAAATATTCAGTGTTTTATTATTAGTCTAAAATTCTACTTATACTGTATATAGATAGAACATAGGCCATTTGGATAGTTAGCAGCTAATAGGTCCAAGGATTTTATCCCGAAGTTTCTTGGAAAGAGCCAGGGTCTCAGCTTCAATAGCATGGTCCACACTCCCACCACCCTTGGGAAAAAGTGCTTGTTCTCAGTTTAAAATGCACTTCCATGTACCCTTTATTAAAAATGCAGTAGCGTCTTGTACACAATATCCTAAATTGAGAATTAATAACCCATTGTACAATTTTAGTGTTTTGTGTTTTTTATTGCTTCCTATTGCTTTATTGAGTAAATGGTTCAAGGATAACTCATTGTAAATACTTAACAGTCTCTTCAAAGATCAGTTCATTTTTTCTCACACCCGAAGAGGGCTCCATGGCTGAAACGTTGCGTTTTCTTTCTTCTTTTTTTCAGCATGGAATAAACCTATTACTTGTTCCTTTGCAGCCTACGTATGCTGACACAGGCACCCACCTGAACTCAGTTTTTGTATGTACTGTATACTTAACGTTTCTGCTACCTGTGTGTAATACTCTGCACTTGTTCATATTATGCCAGCAGCTGTATCACTCTGCAACTCACAACTGGCAGCCCACTGAAGCTAAGAAGGTGTGAGCCTGGTCAGTACCTGGATGGGAGACCTCCTGGGAATAACTAAGGTTGCTGCTGGAAGAGGTGTTAGTGGGGCCAACAGGGGGCGCTCACCTTGCGGTCCATGTGGATCCTAATGCCCCAGTATAGTGACGGGGACGCTATACTGTAAACAGGCACTGTCCTTCAGATGAGATGTAAAACCGAGGTCCTGACTCTCTGTGGTCATTAAAAATCCCAGGGCGTTTCTTGAAAAGAGAAGGGGTATAACCCCTTTGAGTGGAGTGTCCATACAGTATAATAATAATTATAATTATTATATGGACACTCCACTCAAAGGGGTTATACCTGGGATTACATTAAACAGCTTCCTGGTGTTTGCCCAGACTTGAATTTTATCTAAATCTTTTTAAATTTTGTTTGCTGCTTCTGCAATATTTGATATTTCACCTAATTTGGTATCATCATAACAGACTAGTTTAACCAGGAATTTAAACAATTGATATAAATTAGGAAAAGCTGTGGTTCTAGTACAGATCCCAGTGGTACTCCACTAAGTACATCACTCCAATTTGAGTATTCACCCCTATCAATACTCTATTTTCTATTTCTTAACCATTTCTCATGCAAAACACACATACTGTATTTCCCAAAGTACTTACCGCCTGTAATTTGAGAATTAAATTATTTTACACATGACCTTCTTCATACAGAATTCCTTTTTCTCTAGAGCAATAGGCATTATGGAAGGTTTGCATAAATGACTGTGTGGAGCTTGTAATGTCCTTAAAGAGTGCACTTTTTGTTAGACATAAATGAATTATAGATTTATCTGAAGAACGATTGGGGCCTGTATTGCTGTTTCTGACGGGGAGGGAGTCTTACTGAAAGGCAACCTCTCTTCTAAGGGTCTCAAAAGGTTCTGAGATGTTTAATATCTTAAATATACTGTATGGTGAATAATTAAAAACTTAAAAGGGTTTCCTGATCAAAACTCTTTAGACTAGACTGATCATTTAACATACACAGAAATTTGATTAAATCTCACTAAATTTAAATTAGTTTAATTTTTTTAGCTTTATAGTTCTGAACACAGACACTCAGGCTGATGAAAGAGCTTGTGTGGGGATGCTCTGACCAATATTGAAGATAATACATTTCTCCCTCTTATTATGAACTTATCTATTTATGATTATTTTTTGCTTCTGTCACTATTTGCAATTTAGAGAATGCAGAGTAGCGTGTTGTGAATTTAATTTGTCAGCAGGCATCTGATTGGAGTAATAGTAGTGGTCATCAAGCCTGAGGGTTGTGGATTCCAATAGCAGGATAGATTATGCTCTTGAGTGATATACTTCTCACAAATTGCTCCAGCAAATGTCCCGAAAAGGGCACAATCTAGTTAATGTCTCTTCTTCATAAGAAGCTATTTTAAAAAATTAAATTGCTTCAATTGTTAAGGTCCTCTGCATTATAAAACAGAAAACATGGGAACATGCAACAACTGACACACAAATCTCATTTTAACAAGATGGTTTGATAACAATGCCACTTTCCTCCCATTTCATTCCCCTGGATCAACAATAGCCCTGGAATTCACCTTGCAATTCAATTGGAAAAGAAATACATTATACTCATCCATTTTCTAACTTCCTCATCAATAAAGGGTCATGGGGGAGCCCGAACATATCCAGGCAGGATATACTCTAGTCAAGACAAGCAGTCCATCCCAGAGCAGACACACTCACACCAGGGCCAATTAACCCTCCAGCATGTTAATGGACAGTGGGAGGAAACTGAAGCTCCTGGAGGAAACACGCAACCAGGTGTGGAGAAAATACAAACTCCACACAGATAGCACCCCAGGAATTGAACCCAGAAATGCTAACCACTGTGCCACAGTCCCCAGAAATATATTTGTGATACATGGAATTGTGTTTTTCTTTTTAAAATACTGCTTTTTTGCCTTTTAAAATATTTTGTTAATTTTATTCCTAATATGCTATAAAATGTATTTTGTAAAATAATATACAGTTTTTACATATATACATTTCATTGTTCTCAGACAACTGAGCATCAAAAGTAACTTATCATTTATAACTGCAAGAAATTCACACTAATTAGGGAAATTGCAATCTTTTTTGTGCACTGATATTTTATAGAACAGACATGACAGAAGTTATATGTCTGTTGATTAACATTCATCTTCAACAGCATTGATCAACAGGGAGGTCTGCTGTGACCACATCTGTAACACAGTAATATCTGTGGCCAGGCGGAACAAATACAAGTGGGACATCTGCAAGGCATGCTTTGCATCAGGTAAGTCTGCGCCTAACCCAGCAGACAATGTGCACAAGGCAGGATAACCAGGGCACACAGATACACAAGGTACTTTTAGATTTTCCAGTTACCCAGTTATGCTAGACTGCATTTCATCGGGGAATGGGAGGAAACTGGAGCAGGGCCAAGGAGAGAACATGTGAGCTCCATTCCAAGTGAGAATTGAACCCAGGGCACAAGAACTGTGAGGTCGAAGTGATCACTACTAATCCAACTTCTTGTGTATTTAATGCATATGTTTTCCATATATTTTATTATTATTTTATATGTTCTACCGCTACTCACAGTGTAACATTATCGTTCAGTTTCAGTTCATGTAAAGCACAGTTTTTGGAAGCATCCCAATATATATCATCTTGCCCAGGATCATTTGGATTTTGTTGTCCCTGGCTCAATTCTACCTTGGCATTGTACCTGTCTCTCTGTCTGTGTCTTAGCATCTGAATTATTTTGTCATCCCCTGGACCAGAAAGAACATTTTTTAGAAAATTATTTGTAGGTTAAGTATCGTGCACTCCACTTGTGTTTGTTTTCGCTTTCTTTAGACACAAAGAGGGCATCCATTAATAATGCATTAATCAATCAATCTAGAGAGTATGGTGTCCGTTCCTCTACGCATTTGATTTTCTGCTCCTGTCTTAAAAATGACTTAGTGCAGACAAATGTGAGTCTCATTCATTATCCTTTGGACACAAGAGTCACTAGTCCTTGATTGATTAACTCCCAGGCAGATAAGTGTTCTACATAAACGTGTTCTATCTTCAAACATCATTGTACATTCAGCCCATGCAGTGTCACACTTGGTAATCCAGTAAAATTATCTTTGGTGTTTTCTGAAGCTAGGTGCAGGAGCAAATCATGAAATCCCATCATAACAGACTCTGTGATTATATTTATGGAATTCAATTATTCTGACATAGATAGATGAGCTAATTTGCATTTCAAAAACTCATAATTTATAAGTGTCAATAGGCATGTCATGGGGGAAGAGCTGGAGTGTTAGAGGTAAAAAAAAGGCAAAATGTGAAGATGGACAAATTTGTAATCAATATGTAATTTGAGGTTAAAAGCAGATCGTTCATGGGCAGTCTGCTGGTTAGGAAGTAACTGTGTCAGAAATGCCTTCTCATGTTTAAGCTAGAAAAGGCCTTTTCAAAATTTCAGTTTTTAGTTTGAAGGAGATGATTACAGTTAATTGTAATTCTTCTACGTATTGGTCTCCACTGCTGACAGTTTTTATCATTGTAAATTCATTTGTACTTCAAAAGGCTTGAGAACATTCCTGACAGACACAATGCTCTGAATGCATTGCTCTCATATTCAGCAGCTATTTTGGTAAAATGAACACATTCCCCAAATCCATTTTCTGTTTCCTAACTATGTTGTCCAAAACAGGGGTGCAGGGGAGCCAGAGCCTATCCCAGAAAGGATACACCCTGGCCAGGACACTCCATATATACAGTATATAATACCCCACATATTTTATAAAACATAATCTGTTATACATTATTTTTTGTAGAGTGTATAAATGCATTAATGATTGTAAAAATCACTTTAAACACTTTAAAAAAAGTTCTCTTCACTTTATAAACTCTTAATGTTAATAACAATCTACTAAAATAAATGCTGATAGAGCTGATGTGATTTTTTGTATTATTTTGCTGCATCATTTAGAACTTTTATTGCTGATGACTTTTCATATATCCAGCAAGTGTCTTGAAGCCCAGTTAGTGAGATGTTTAATGCATGTAATACTCAGCTCTGGTCCACTTTAAACATCATCAGGTGTTTGCGCAGTCATGAATTTTATTCACTTCGTATGTAATTTCATTTGTTGCTTCAGACATGTTTGCTGATCCTCCTGATCCTTTGTACCATCTGCAAACTGGACTAGTTAACTAACCCGGAATCTAAACCATTAATACAAATTAATATCTTTATATTTTAAATAAAAACTAAAAGGTGGCTTTCCAAACCAAAGGTTGCTGTACACACTGTTAAAAAATACACAGAGCTACAGCAAAAGGTAAAGAAAGAAGAAAAAAAAAAGCAAGAACAAATAGGATCATACAGTTAGTGTGTAAAAAAATCATCATAAATTAGGAAGGGCAGTGGTCCTGGTACAGAGCCGTGAAGTACTAGATATGTCACTCCAATCTGAGAATTCACCTCTGCTCTGTATCCTCGAATTTCTATTTAATAACTAGCTCTCAATTCAAGCACATGCATTACCTTTAATTCCTATCATCTGCAATGCGAAACCTATTTTTTATGACGTATACTTAGTTCATATCCATTACTGCTGTTTCTTGGTTCAAGAACTCTACTGGATTCATTAAAACACAGCAATGGAAATCCACACACCAGCTGGATGATTTCCAGATTTTCCAGTTGAGATCTCAGTTATATCTTTGAACCCTTAATTGACATAATACGGTTGATGTGGACTTCGATTAAACATGTCGGAGGGATCCTTTTATCTAATGTCTTTGAAGATCTACAGCACTTGAGTAGAAAGAAAACTTGCAAAGGTTATACATAAGGAGCCTATTACTGTAATTCTATTTGAAATTCATTTAGTTAAAAAATTATCTGGGAGGTGTGTGTTTTCCCAAGACGAGTGTTGGGAATCCCTTCCATCCTGTCTTGTCAGATGTAATACAAAGAATTCCCCGGTTAGATTTTTAAATTAGTCCTTCATTTGACCAGATGATTGTACATAACCATCTGAATGTCACCCATTTGTAGAGCAGGGTGTTCTGAAAGTACTGACCACTCCTCTGTGTCAAACTCGGAATAATTATTGCCCTTTAATTGCTTGGTTTGGTTCTGTCCTCCTTTCTAATATTCTATTTTATCTTTTGAATCTAATTGTGCCTCTTTGATTCCTTTAACAGGGTACAGTTCTTTTTTAATCATTTTAAAATGTGCTTTATTTCTTTTTATGTTTTTTTTTTCTTAATTGATGTAGTAAACCATTTGGGCCGCTGTTTTGAAGAACATAATTAACTGACTCATGTGAGGAATCTTTTCTGTGATTCAGGCAGAAAATCTGATTGCTGGCCATTCATTCTGTCCTGAAATTGTAAGCCTTTGTGTTGGACTCTTCTTGTTCAGTGTTACATTTGTTTTTAAACATACTATGATGGTAACAATCCTCAAATGGTTTTCTAACCTGTTTTTTTGTTCTGTCTTGAATGTTTGGAAAGGAAAGCACCCTCTGGTATACGCTCTGATATATCGTGATTAACAGTGATTGAAATTAATTTTCATGTGCTGGCATCTGTGGAACATTTCTCATTCTATGTGAGGAAAAACCTCCTGGAATAACTTTTTTTCTTTAGAAATGCATACATACTGTAAGGGGATATTACTACAATACTGAGCTAATTTTTTCATACTTTAAATCCAATTAACATTTTGTCAGTAATACCCTCATGGCCCATTATACATAGAGGTGTGGGGTTTCTCCAGAAAAAAGAATGTTCAGTAGGAGAACATTTATTTTATGTGTTTTGTGGTGCAGTATAGTGGAGCAAAGTAATAAAACAGTTCTGAAAATGTTTATTAGACTTATTAGTCTTAATGGTCTGAACACATTCAATTAAAACTTTAACTGTAAACATGTCCTTCAGAATTAGTTTTACAGGGGTGTGCTTGTTAAAAATATACTTTAACTATCCCCCATCACCACAAAAAAGATTGTATTGACCCTTCTGAGAATGATAGTTAATTATTCCTTAATTTACTATGCTTGTTTCAGTGAGAAGACTAAATTAACACCTGGGGAGCTAAATCTTCTCTTAAGTAATTACCAGCAGTGCAGCTGAGCAAAAGAGTGCGAAGACCTTTGAAAAAATCAGCATGAGAGGTTATCTTCTTCTAAAGGTATTGATAACAGACCAGATTCAAACTGTTTTGTTTTATTTTTTGTGATAATTTGCCCTGAGAAGCCAAGAAAGATAAAAGACCAGGGCATTTCAATACATGAGCAGAAAAGGCCGTGAAAGGTTGAGTAACTGTCACACATGTTGTTCTTGCTTGTGGAGGAATCAGTATTTGTTCTTTGAGTACCTTACAAGTGCATCCGCTTCCTAGACCTTTGCAAATCTGATCATTTTCTTTTCCATACAACCTTCAGAAGGAACACTGCTTTCCTACTATGGTGGAAAAACATGTCACTGCAGAACATTAAAAAAAGTATGAAAAAAATTGTTGACTTGAGTAATAGACCTACGGTAATAAAATACAATTTACAAATTATAGTTGTATTTCTTTTGAAAGAGTTCAATGCATTTTCTTACTTCATCCTGAATAATATCAAAAGGGTGGACACAGCATTCTCGGTCATTTGCAAGGAAAGGCTGATTTGTTATAGAATTCACAATGGCTCTCTTGATTAAAAACCCAGGAAAGATTAGCAAGGATGTATGTTAAAAATGAAATCCATGCTTTAAAAATATCCAAAAATTACCTCCACCAAAAATTCTCCTCACTGTTAGTGCATGGGTTATACAGTCATATCTTTTTTTGCTATTTTTCCAGTAAAGTATTTATCAGTTTGCTGCCTCTGAAGATGGGGAGCATGCAGAATTCATTGTGGAATTGCTGACAGTTCTGGTTCACCTTGATCTGTGCGAAAAACACTCCCCTTCTCCAGGTCTATTAAAATGTTGACAGAGATGGAAAGAAAGCTTTGCTATCCCCTCACAACCCCCCTTGCACATCCCAGCAGGGAGCTACGAGCTTCCCATGAATCTTTTATGAACGGGGTGGCTTCAAAGGCTGCAGCAACTGAAAGCCTCCTCTCGCTGATGATAATGAGCACTAAGGATGCATAGCTGTGATTTAGATGTACTATTCTCTGCACAACCTGCAGGGCAAGCCTTGGAGAATACACAGAAAAAACTATACATTACCGGACATTACAGCTGCAGCCAGCAGTTCTTAATGGAGTTTGGGAACTAAGGCGATACTTGTTGCAACAATGGTAGAAGAGTTCTGGACTCAGAAACAGAGGCATAATCAAAATTGCAGCATTTGTTTCTCTTTGGTGTTCGCTTGTGCTTTGTGTCCCTTTGTTTATCGTAACATCTGGGGCCAGCAGACTAACCCAGAGGCAACTGCACCCAGCGCAGTCCATTTCACATAGTCACTTTCATGTTCTATTAAACTTCTGCGAGGGCTCCAACTGTTCAGAGTAAACATTTCTTTGGTCTCTGATCAGAGGAAATAGAAGCTTTTGAAAAGTTACTTGCCGAATGCCAATCCACAGAAGAAGTTGCATTGCAAAACTTGAAACTTTTAACCGCTGAAAGGACAAAACATCTTCAGTTTCTGGAGCATGTTCCCAAAAATGTGTCTCCAAAGTCAAATACAAGAAACAGGTTAGTAGAAAGAAAAAAAAATGGATTCTAAAAATATAGTCAATATTAATCCTCATTGGAATCCATGATCTCAACATTTGTTTAATATGAAATGCACAAGCAGCATCAAGATTATTAATTAATTTAAATATTTGTGTTTTTTGTTTTTAAGTAAGCATGCCCAGTTATGATTGTAACTTTCTTACAAAAGAAATTACAAACGGTGTGGTGCGTCTGTGCCTCAGAATCTGCGCCTGTGGCTAGAAGGTTACCAGTTCGTATCCCGCGGCCGGCAGAGGAATCCTACTCCATTGGGGCCCCTGAGCAAGGCCCTTCACCCCAACTGCTCCAGGGGTGCCGTATAAATGGCTGACCCTGCACTCTGAACCCAAGCTTCTCTTCCTGTCTGTGTCTCACTGAGAGCAAGCTGGGGTAGGCAAAAAGACAAAATCCTAATGCCAGAAATTGTATATGGCCAATAAAAGTGATCTTAATAATCTTTCTTTTGCTTGGAAAGTTAAATGAGTCATTTCAGCTCTAACAACACAAACGCAGGGCTATGACATGAAGAGGCCAGGCAGTGAAAAAACTGGTCAGACTCCCTGAGTCTTGCACCCAATTCTTTTTTCTGCTCATGACTTGAATGAGCAGATACTAATAAACTTCCTAACCCAGTAAAACATTTGTCAACTGCTATTACTGGTCTTACTGGGCTCCTTGTTAGTAGGGCTTGCTGTGGGCAGCCCAAGGTCACAGATGAAGGCTTTTGGAGAGATCAAAGCTTACTTCTTCAAATTAAGAGTACATTTACATGCATTTTTAAGTTTAAATAAAATATAAGAATAGAAAAATAATGCAATACAAAGTGATAAGCTGCAGTGGACAGTACAGTTAGATTCGTTACCAAAATTAACTGACTGAGACACTCAGAAATAACTATATTAAGTGACATTGGAGGTTATTGATCTTCACATTTTCAACTGGTACAACATCTTGCCCCCAAACCAAATGAAACGTGGTCATGATAAACTGACATATAGTCTGGATGAAAAAAAAATTAATATCAACATTTGATATTAAAACATTTCATAGATCTGATGCAGACAAGGTGAAGAGTAATAAAGACGCGCTCCTTCCTTTGAATGGAGATGGTACCTCAGTGCTGTACAGTAAGTGTTCTTTTTAGATTTTACAGCTTTCATAAATGACAATATTTGTTTCATTTGTTAATAAAAACAGCTTACAGTACATGTCTCCGATGAATGAGACTGCCAAGCACGTCTTGCACCTTGTCAGCTCAGTGAGAAGAGATCTCCGGCTCCTACAGTGCAATGCTGAAGCAGGTGTGAGCAAGTCAACACTGGCCTGTGGAGCTGTGGCCTCCGAGCTCCTCTGTCACTCCAGGAACCCCAGAGCAGGAAGAGATGGTGCTGTGCACACCTGGTGGTACAGTAGGTAGGACAAGCAGAATTTAATACCAGCAACAATTTTACACAATTGCAAAAGTAGTAAAGACATTTTACATTTCCAAGCCATCACTGGGAGGTGTGGGGTGTATGAAATTAGAGGTGTTATACTTCTGAACACAAATCAATTCATATCCGAGTTGATTCTCAGTCCTGATTCTGCGATACACCCCCCAGAACCTGTCTGCTGGTTATCGTTCCAACAGAGCCCACCTCCGGTTGCACTCCATGGTTTTGAAAAATAATGTAAAACCTAAGAAAGCTTACAAATGAGAGTCGGCCATTCGGCTCATTTATCTTCTTTGGTAGTTAATGGTGAATTAATCAGCAGCATGGGTTGGTAACGTGTTCCAGACGCCTACAACATAAAAAGTTACAAACAGGGGGAGGATATTTGGCCCATCTACAGTAGCTTGTTTGATAGCCAATTAATCCAAGGATCTCATCCAGCCATTTCTTAAAAAGAAGCCAAGCTTCAACAGCATGTCTAGGTAGCTTGTTCTAGACTCCCACAAATAGAAGTGCCTTGCCTTATATTCTCAGTTTTAAATGCACCTACAGTACATGTAGCTTCCTGAAGCAATGCACCATTTTTTTTTAGTTTGTAATATACTGTAGCGCCTATTTAATTTTCTAAACCACAGAAATTCTAGGACTAGAGCTTTCTTGTATCAAATCTACTGACCTAACATCTTGTTGTATTTGTCCAGCTATTAATCAAATTGATCTTCATTGTTGAGCTACGCAAACATTTCCCTGGCACACAGGAATCAGATCGGCTTAATTTCCAATTTAATGTGTTTTTATTGAGTTATGACGGTCAAAAACAGAACAAACACAGAACAACAACACAGTAGAAAAGAGATGTTACAGTAGCTGTTCGTTTTACAACCTCAGGTCTTTTGTTTTAAGTTACATCAGAATCTAATCATATACTGTTTAGCTAACAGCAATGTTTGTTGCTGGCCGAGAGAGGTTTTCCACAGAGAAGAGAAACCTTTCAGGTACAGCTTTGAGTCAGGGGTCAAAACTTTATGGTTGGTGACTTCTTATTGTTTCCTAAAAGCTCTACAGCTACACAGCTGATCTAAATAAATAACTGCATAAACTGCACATGCTGAATATGGAATAATTGGATAAACCAATAAACATGCATGCAAACAGCATGGAATAAATCTATTACTTGTTCCTTTGCAGCCTACGTACAGTATGCTGACGCAGCTCCCCACCTGAACTGCATAATTGTTATACTTATAGTTACGTTCTGAGGCATTTTTTGTATTTACTGCATAATGAAGCAAATACATTGAGTTAAGAAACATCCTAATACATATAAATCAAATGAATTTATTATTCTAATTATTTAATTGAATATTAAGGCTGAAACAAAATGCAGAGGAAACCATTGGGGCATTGGGATCGGGGAACTGAGCCTGAGAATCCTGTGGTTTAGACTGATTTCGATCCTGGCTGTCAAGATTTAAGCTGTCTTCACACTTCCCCTGTGCCTATAGGCACCTTCTGGTGTGGAAAAGATTACAGAACCTGCATTTGAATGCCTGTGAGTGCTTGCGCCTACTTTTTGAAGAAGTCTGAAGTCTCTGTTGTTTCAACTGCTTTTCAGCAAAGAAACCAAAGTGCTAAGCAGGTAATAATATTGTTAATTTTTGCTAAGGAAAGATGTCACAGTGTTCACATTGTGTATTTGTAATGTATGGCATTAAAGAGTTGGGCCAGAGCAGATCTTATTATAATTGATATAAAGTACTGTATATTATAGCATTCAGTTTAGATATGAATTCACATTCTTTTTTTGAGTTGATTAAATATTTTTTTCTTTTTCTAAAAACATACTGTTACAAATGGAGGTTACTAATATAGTGAAAATCAGGAACTGATTGAGCGGTTTAGTTAATAAATAAAATAAATATTCATGACACCCAATATTCTCCAGAATATACCCGAGCGGTTGGTATAGATAGAGGCAAGTGAATTGTTTATTCTCTGGCACAGCTTTGGTGAAAAGATTAATAATCTAGGCACACTTGGTTAAATAAATATTGATTTATTAATCTTCTATTCCCCTTATGTCCTCTCTCTTCTCCTTCCTGTGGTCTACATGTGATCTTATATAGTGTGTTTCTGACACACTATTGACAATCATTAACCCACAACTTCACCATATCTCCACCTCTGCAGCTGCCCCTGGGTCGCTCCTCACACTGCAGAGGGTCCGGCCTCCTCATTCTATCGGCCCTCAGCCGAGCAGCCCAAGCCAAATTTACTTTGAATAAAATACTTGATAAACATTCTCAATAAACTTAATCCTTGGGTGTTGTTATTTTTATTTTTATAGCTCGTAAGAAAAACCGGACAAGAGATTAAGGAAAAATATAAAGTGTTCAACAAAATCAGTTCCTACTGTATGTTCTCACAGGCAGGCTGCACACAAGATATATTGTAGTCAAGAGGAGGACTGGAAGCGACTTTCAGTTTTGCACTACATCAGGCTTGAAATATCAGGTTAGATCATTGCAGGTTATTCAGGACTCTTGAAAAACTAGTGGTGTTTGGATGATTGTTTAGAACAGTGGATCGCGAACCTTATCCTGGGTAAGCCCTGTCTGTGTACAGTATGTCTGTTAGTTTTATCGGCTAATTTAGTATTTTTTTATTTTAAATTTGTTTTCCGCTCGAAAGAAAAAAGCTGAATGAGATTTGAAATTGGTGCGAGCCTTGTTCCAATCTGAGAATCTCAGGACAGTCCTCATTCAGGTGTGCTAGTGCAACAGGGTTGAGTTCATCCCTCGGAAATCTGGACCGTATGGAACCCAATCCACTGGAGTGGCACAGGTACTGTATCATAATGTCCAGACAGCAGCGCTGTGCATGCTCAGAGCCACAAGCAACTGAACCCAGTCGCCCTCGTCACACTCGCTGAAATACAGCCAAACAGACTTAAGAAGAAAGAAAAACATTGACTCACTAGGAGAGTTATCTGATCCCTTGTCATTCCCACTTGTGTCTATTGGTCCGCAAGTGATGACCTATTTAGACCTGTTTAGTTAGAAATAATAAAGCAAGCTGAGGAGAGACTGCATAAGGTTGTGTGTTCTGAAGTCAACCGAAATAATTCACTTTAACTAGACTTGATTGAGAATTAGATATGAAATAGAAAACAGTGAGTGCAGATAAGGGGTTGATATTCAGACTGGGATGACGTACAGTAATTTGTGGAGTATAGCAGAGATCCGTACTAGGACCACTGTTCTTCTGAATTTCTATCGATGCTTTAGATTCTGGAATAAATTAGTCAAGTTTGCAGGTGCTACTAAATTAGGAGTCAAAATTGAAGAAGTAGAAAGTAAAATTCCAAGGGATTTAAAGAAATTCAAGACTGGGCAGACACCTGGCAATATTTGCCCAGTGCTAGGAAGAAAAGGTTTTCAGTGCGCATTTCGGTTCCAGCCTAGAAGTGAGTTTTATTTACTTCTAGCTGTTTTATATGCCTCTTATTTACTCCAGAAAGGTGGCTATGAGAGACTATGCTAACAGTACCTTTCTGTCTCATTGAATGTTTCTTGCTTGTAGTGCTAACTAATCATTCAGACAACCTGTACCTCATTTTGCCAGTTTTCCCAGCAACATGTAGCCATCTTGGCTCAAGGTCATACCATTGCACCTGCATTTTGATCCAAAATGGTGGCTGTCTACCCATCTCAAGCCAGCTTTCATTATCTCACGATGACATTAAATGCATACAGGTGCAGAGCATTACATACAAGTGGTAGAAATATAAATCATAAATACAAAATGGGAGCTAAAAAATACATACATGTTTATATATAAATGCTGTGCTAAAAGAGGCTACTTATGAAAATGATTTAGATGTTTACATTGACATTTTTACATTTTCTAGACATTATGGAAAACTATAAAAAAGCAAAAAAGATGATAGAACACACACTGCTGTTGAAAGCATAGAATTTAAAACAAGTTTTAAAGAGTAAAGTCTAATTTTGAATACCGTGTACACTTCTTGTCACCATCTTCTTCTTCTTCTTTTTCACAGCCTTAGTCCCAGACTGTCCTGGGGTCAGCTGCTTTGGTTGCTCTTCTCCATTTGTCTCTGTCGAGCACATCTTCCTCACTCACTTCACATACCTCCATATCTTTTCTCACACAATCTATCCATCTCTTTCTAGGCCTGCCTCTTCCTCTGTTACCTTCCACCTCAAATTCCATTACCCTCTTTGTTACTTCCTCAACGTCCCTCCTCATGATATGTCCATACCACCGTAACCTCGCTTCTCGCATCTTCTCAACCACATCCACCACCCTACATCGTCTACGGATTTCTTCATTTCTGATCTTATCCTTCATTGAAATCTGCAGAATCCATCTCAACATCCTCATTTCAGTTCTTCTCATCAAGTTCTCTTCCCTCTTTCCAACTGCCAAGCATTCAGCTCCATATAGTAATACAGGTCTAATCACAGTCTTGTACATTTTGCACTTTAACTTTCTGGGAATTTTCCTGTCACAGATTATTCCAGTTATTTCTCTCCACTTGTTCCATCCATCTTTCACTCTTTGTTTTACTGCCTCCAGTGTTTCTCCTCCCTTTACCAGTTTTGATCCAAGGTATTTAAAGTCATCAACTTGTTTCAGTTTTCCTCCATTTGTCTCCTCAACATTGGTCATAGTATCTCCTCTTCTCTCCATTACCATTATTTCAGATTTTTCTGCATTCATTTTCAGTCCACCCTTTTCCAGACTCCTCTGCCATTTGAACACTTTCTCCTGTAGTTCTACTTCTGAGTCTGCCATCAGTGCCACATCATCAGCAAAGATGAGTTCCCAAGGCACTTCTGTTCTTACCTCCTCTGTCAGCTTCTTGTCACCATGTTATAGAAAAACTCTTACTGCTCTGGAATTCGTCCAGAGAAGAGCAACCAGATGTATTCCAAACCTAAGGGAATGGCCTGCACTGACATTTGGAAACTGTGTGGAAGTGGATTTAAATCTGGGAGCAGGAGGCATGTCTTTAACCAAAGGGTTGTGGGAGTCAGGGACAAGTTACCCACCCATATTGTCCAAGATGATATCCTGGCTTCTTTCTAGAAACAACTGTACAATCAACTGTACGATCATTTTTATGATCTTAATAGAGCTCAAAGGAAGATCAAGCTAACTGCCTTCTCAACTGATTGCATTAACTTATCATCCCAGCTAAAGAGCTGTCTTTGACTCATTTGAGGGATATTAGTCTCAAAATTACTTTGTATCAGAATTTGGTAAAACATGTCATCTGCTTTAAGGTAATGTCCTCATTCCCCCTCACTCTGAATATTAATGAGATTCTTAGATCAATTAGTTAATAACTACCAAATTGGCTAGACGGGCTGAATGACCTTTCATTTGTAACCTCTTATTTTTCTGATTTAAGCAATTCAGTTTTTTCTTCTGGCTGCGTTTTCAGGGTTACTGTCAGTATGAAAAACAAGCCAGCTTTCACAACGTACTGCAGAATGTAATAATGCTGAAACAGATCTGTCTTCTGAAACAAAAAAAGACGGTTTGGAAAAAATGAAGATGATTTACTTACATTTCAGTTCTCATTGAAATTACCAGTATATTTTCTACCTATGCTCATCAGCTAACACGTATATTATACTGTATAACAACACAAGGCACTTTACCAGGGAAATCGATACCTACAGTAACATTAAACAGTGAATTCATTATAATATACAGCCACTCATGTTAGCACATAAACATTTGTTATTACATTTTATTAATAAGCATAATTTTTTAACAAACAATCAGGCATTCCAAGCTATTATTACTCAAAGAGGACACTGCTTCAACACATTCCTGTCTGTTAATAAGGAAATCATAATCCCCTGTAAAAAAGCACCACTTCCACTCCTATGTGTTCATTCTGGCTTACTGTTGACCAGAGCTCATTAACAATTGTCCATTATAAAGTGCAAAAAGAATAAAATATAGTTGGCACCTCCCTGAATCTTGTGAACCACTCATTTATACAGCCCATATTGGACTAAGAGAGCACAGACATGAGAAATATAAATGTATTAGTTAAGGGATATTGTAGCTCCACTACAAAATGTAGGGGATTTCTAAGATTTAGAAAAAAAAGGCTTTGAAATTCACCTCATGAAAGTCTATCTTTTGATATAATACTGTGTATTGTAGCACTCAAGAAATGGAAGAAACATAGCTGAGAACCCGCAGCTGTGATAGAGAGCAGGTCCTTGAGAACAGTATAGTGGTGTGTTGGTAAATGCAGCCACCAAAAAGCTTTTGTGTTCGTAGGTTTGATGCCAGACTGGACACCTTTTCAAGTTTGCACATTCTCTCTAGGTCTTTGTGTGTTTTCCTCTGGGTGCACTGCTTTCTTCGCACTGACATGTTGGCTAAGATACTTGGTGCGCATTAATCCCTATGAGAGAACCCTTCCACAGGTTGTACCCATGCACAGAGCAAAAGGAAAGACTGCACCCTGAAACCCCAGGGGCTAGCTGGAAGTCAGGGTGCAATCCTACCTTTTGCTCTGTGTATCCAGGTTGCTGTGATTCAGACCAGGAATTAGTGGTTTTCACATAATGGATGGATGGGACATGATGGCAGAAAAAATCTCTCCACACAGCAGGAAAGCTGAATGAGATTTAATAATATTATGTAAGCTTTTGATAAATGTTTTACTCTTCGTGGGACTGCCTCTGATATCTGGTAAAGTCCAAGGAGGGATGAGTGTTGCAAAGCAATCAGCTGGATGTTTTTTTTTTTGCTTGGAGCCATGTAGTACAACAAAGTGTTGAGATATCAAGTAGTATAAATGAGAATCTTGTCTGAGAAACTGATGCGCATGTAATCAATCTCAAGAGCACTTCCCGTCTTCCAATATCAAGTCAGCATGTTCCCCTGCTCCTCTGACGCATGTAAATGAGCCGCTGTGTGCCTTTACAATTCATTAGATCTGTGACAGACACTCAGAGTGGTTGACACCAACACTGTTACGAAGACTTCAAGCCTCTGAAATATCCCTGACTGTTTTGTTATTTTCCAAGCACAAGCTGGATGCTTTGATACACATTTTTTATTATTACCATCATTATTCTCAGGAGGAAGAAAAGCTGCATTAGGCTGTGGGGAATGCTGTTATAGAAAAAAAGCAGAAGCTTCCTTTCATCCTACCTACTGTAAAACAATCTTCCTAAAGACTAGCAAAGGAATGAATAAAAGTCCCAAAGAGCCTACTTCACTGTATTTACATTTCCAATTCGAACAATCAAAATTCAAAAACTGATTTGTAGCTACACATTATAGACCTAAGTTATTTTAGAAGGGTTAATTTATTTATGCTTTGTGAAAGAGCCTTTCTGCTCAATTGAGTCATGTGACAGGTTATGGAATCTTCTTTCAAGCTTTGCACAAGCACATAAACACTTGATCAAACTTATCAGCAACAGAGAAGACGACTAATTGGTCCTATGAAGTGAAGCCTGTATCTTTACAACGACCTAAATCTCTACTACATGAGGCCAAATATGATGCTCCATCTCAAGTACTTTAGTTGCCTCCATTCTGCATCAGGTTTCATTAGTGACAAATGGAGCTAATTCATTGCATGAAGCACCATTACACATCTGTTAAAATGAACATTTGTTCTTATCCTGGTGTTTTCTTGTGAAAAGGTCTTAGCAGTATGGGCAAGTCTTTGTGATTTAATTGTGTCAGCGGTGTGTGGTGTCTTTTTGCTGTTGAGATGGAATTAATGAAGACACTAGAATGTCAATAATGTACATGATGATGGTTACAAATGAGAGAGGGCCGTTTGGTCCATCATGGCTTCAAATTGTGTGCTGAAATTTCCAAAAGCTTTGGGAAACCATTATTTTGACAGTCAATCAAAACCCAGTGTACTGCACCAATTTCCATACTCCATACAATTAACTACTGTTCAATCATCCATTATGGAAAAGCAACAGCCGGTGGCTGGTTGCAGCCACCTGTAGCTGATCCTAGATGCATAGGCCACAAAGACACCCCTGGATGGGATGCTAATCCATTGCAGGGCACTCCCACACATGCACACTCCTATATGATAGGAGATACCAACTAACCTAGCCAGAGCACCCAGAGAAAACCTAAGCGAACATAGGAAGAATATGCAAGCTCCACAGGAGGCATCCCAGTCTGGAATCGAGCCCACTACATCGGAGGTGTGACTCTAATACCCATGTCACTTGGCTGTCAACAATTATTCAGTTCTACTCAATTCTTGGAGTTTTTTTTTTCTTTGGCAGGCTCAAGGGGTGTTTAGCAGTTGTACCCTCCCTGTGTAATGGAACAGAGATGATCTGTTAAAAGTATTTACACTACAGGAAAAACTCTAGCAAACTTCATGGTGTTATGTCTTCATTTTTAATCAATCCAAAATTCAACTTTGAGCCTCATGCGTGGCATTTTTCCAAAAACCCTTTCATCTGCTGAGTTTCCTGATCTGTTATACAGACATCCTCGGAATGGAATATATAAATATAGTCCTCATAAAGCTCATTCAGGTTTGACTGCGTGTGATCAGAGCTAGGCTCTGAAGTCATAGTGACTGAAATTGTTTTTACATTTCTGAAGGTGCTCTACATCTGTCTCATGTTGTATTACACGGATCCATGCTCCCAGAGATTAGAGATCCAGATTAGAGATTAGGGTTCAGACAGTTTGTCTCGTTAGTTGTCTGTAAACCAAGTGTTAAGAGGAAATAAATTAGTACTTTTTGACTTCAAAGAAACTAACATCTATTAGAGGTCACCTTGAGGTTGCCTTCAGGTGGTATATTAACAACTGAATTTAAAGCAGATTTAAGATTGGGTACAGATTCATGTCACAAAAGGGAGTTTTGCTTTTCAATGTAAACTGTATGATGTCATCTACCTATATAAATATGAATGGAAAACTGCCCATTTTTATTTTGTTTTCTCATATGTTCTGAGAAATAAGGCTTCTTTAGACGTCAAAATAAACTTTCCTTTGACTATCTTTTCACCTTGAGTTGTTAGAGTGTAATTTCTGCTCCTCACGAGGAACCTTTTTCTTTACACAAGCCTTCACTTTAAAGCTCCAGCTTGTGAAGAGCTCGACATGTCCAGTTTAGTCACTGATTAAGCTTATTTAGGTCATTAACAGCAGAAGAGCTGGAAGGAAGATCTAACAGTATGTTAGATACGACAAGAACCCTGGCAGAAAACATCTGCCAAACTAGACAAGAATTTAATCTCTGTCTCTTTTACTGCACGGGTTTAATGCCAGTATCTGCCACTTGTGATAAATTCCCCCCTGTTGTTGCTACCAAGATATCTGTGAAAATACAGATAATTTGGGAATTTGTATAATACTTTCCAGTTCTTTCGAAATTAAGGAAAGCTTCATTGCTATGGTTACTGTTCACTTCTGGGAAAAGCAGAAGAGGCTGTGACCTGATCTGTAGCAAACAAGGTTAACATTGCACAAGCTCCCACAGCAGAATAAGCAAAAATACAATCCCTCACCTCTGCAAACAGAGCAGCTGAAACCCAGAGGCGTGATGGAAAATGTACTCTTCTCATTGTGTACTGCACTTTTGTTGTTATTTTTAAATGTTTACAATGCTACCACATTTCTGTCCATGGATTTGATATTACTGAATCTTTCACAAAGATTGTGGACTGAGATGATAGACATCAATGCTGTTTTGTAGCTCTTATGTAATGAAAACGATATGGCATTCAGGCTGCATAACAAATCTGTTTCATGGGGTCAGGTTGCTCTTCAATACTGTAGGAGGCAGGGCATATCTTTGATTAGAATAAATGTGATGTTATTACCAGGTTCCCGAATTAGTGTCCTCCAGTATCCCCACTGTAAAGCTCAGCATGTATCTACTCTGCCATGTCTGACTTCCTGAAAGAAAAGTGATGAGAATGGAGTTAATATTCTGTGTCATTTAAATTATGGCTTTGTTAGCTTTGAAATATAGGCAATTTGTTTCGGCTTAGGCCATTAAGCTATAAATAGTTACTTTCCTTATAAAATATAGACAGTGTTCAGAATTCAATTTTATGATACCTATTACTTTAAATTGTAATATGGTTAATTACCTCTTGCATTATCTCAGCAATTTAGCAATTACCATATGCCCCCCTTGCAATCAGATCCGTACTAAATGAGCCGTACTGGATGGGATCAATTAAGCATTTAATTACTCTAATAATATTAATTTATGCTTCTTCTTTTGCTTCTGTTAAAAGAGAAGCACAATCTTTAACCCATTAAATGTGTGTAGAAATGTAATTTTGCTAGAGATCATTACCGATGAGTACACAATGTAATTAGTACAATCAACAATGTGGCAACTTTAAGGAACTATGAGTAGGGCAATATACAGTATTTAAAATGTTAGATGCTAAAATCCCCATGGGAAGCAAATTCATTTAAGTGTTTTATTGTATATAGGGCCAAGAGATTTCATTACTTAACATTATTTTTTTATGTGCCTTTTGAAAAAACAATTAAAGAATTACATGAACATTTAGAACTAAATATATTCTTTAACCAAGTGGGATTTTCATACTTCTAAATTTTACTGAATATTTTGTATTGCTTGAGAATAAACTGCACATCAAACATCTGTATTAGAGATAATCCCATGACACTTACAGATTGGTCTGCATGCACCTAATCACAGAGGCTGGCTCAGCAAAATGTTTTAATAGAAGGCTTGCTGTAGCTTATCCAAGTGTTCATGGTTTTAACTGCCCATTCCCAGATATACAGCTCACATAACATAAGGCTTATTTAGCGAAAATTGCAAAACCTAACAAACCTGAAACCATTATGTGAACCATTATGTGAATTCACTTTACAATACTTAGTTCAGTGATCTTCCTTCCTGGTCCTAGAGGATTGTAGTTCATCGGCTTTTATAGGTACTGTAACCTAGAACCCTCAATACTGTACGTAATGACTTAAAAGCAATGGTAATAAAGACTAATTAAGTGAAGAATTGCTTCAGATAAAGTAATTAAGAGTTCAACGTGGAATGAAATCCAAAAGACTTTAAAGACCAGGACTGAATAGCAGTAAAGGCCAGACCTCTCATGATTCCTTACGCTTATATAGCGCTTTTCTGGACACTCCACTCAAAGCTCTTTACAGGTAATGGGGATCCCCTCCTCCACCAGTGTGCAGCCCCACCTGGATGATGAGACAGAAGTCAAAGTGTACCAGTACGCTCCTCACACACTAGCTATCAGTGGGGAGGAGAGCAGAGTGATGAAGCCAGTTCAGAGATAGGGATTATTAGGAGGCCATGATTGGTAAAGGCCAATGGGAAATTTGGCCAGGACACCGGGGTAACACCCCTACTCTTTTCAAGAAATGCCCTGGGATTTTTAATGACCATGGAGAGTCTGGTGCTCACATTGCGGCCACAATATTAGAAATCGTATACAGGTACAGTGCCTAAATGACTCACACTTTAATCAACATGGAACTATCTTCATGAATGGCCCCAATTCATTTTCCCTCTGACAGTTCTGAACATAACAACCTTTATGGTTCTATGTTCATAGCTGGTCCCTGATCCTTGGTCATTTATGGTCATAACTGTTAATCATAACTTTAACTGTGTTTTCTAGTGTAAGCTAAGATTCTTTGACATCCGAATGAATAATGACATAGCGATATCATTATTTGTTATGTTGTTAATTTTTTCTAACTGTGTAGTCCTGTAGCTTCTTACTAAACATGTAAACTGAAACTGTATGGCTGTTATTTTTGTGGGACAACCCATTAGCTAATGATCCAGGAACTTCAAACATCTGCTGTGGAAATCTATTTTTCTCCCCGTTGTTTGTTCACAGAGGGTTTTATCTTGTGTCTCTATGTCGTGCCTCCTCCATGACCTCAATAGAGCTATTAGATTGATAATGCAATTAGAGTCATGTTTAGATATTTTTCAGTGTTGTTTTTTAAAGAGTTACCCCAAAGAGGAGTGGGTCAAGCTCTCAAGGGCAGCATGGATCTGTTTTTTAATTCCATCTCTGATTTTAATGACTTCATTGAGCTAAATATTTGGACACAAATGCAAAGACCCCTTTCTATTCGATCGTTATCAGTAGCGCATTAAAAAAGACCTGTGAAGCTGGTCACTAACCATAATGTGACTCTAAACTTCTGTCTGTGGCTAGAAAGGCTCCTACTGTATATCATTTTTCAAATTGGTCCAAAGCACATCATCATCACAATACAGATCTGGGCCTTCTCAGCAAACCGATCTTGGATCTGAATCAGAACATTTCATGTGCCCACAGTCTACGAGCATTCATGCATAAGTCCTGAAGACTCTGAGAGCCCTGGATTTCTAAAAATATATACATTTAGAAATGTTAGAAAGGAAGTGTTAGAAAGGCCTTTTAACAGAAAAATGCACTTTGTGGTTTCCTATTTTTTAGCCTCTCCAGATAAATCTAGACTGAACATTTGTCAGATGAAAGGAATATTACATTCTGGATGGCTGTTTTCTCCCAGTTGATTAGATTTACTTCCTTGAGGTACTACAAATTCTGCCCGCTTCTTTAGAGGAAAGAAAACTTGCAAAATCAATAACCCAGCAGAAATGTTTGCTTCCCGTTCTGAGCAGTTACTTTATTTATTGCACACTGAAAATGTCTTCAGGTTTCTGTTAGTGTCTTTTGGCTAATAGTCAGACAACCTTATTTAATGTGAAACCTTTAATATTTGACAAGTGAATGCAGAATAATTGACCGATAACAAAAATAATACAAAACAATATTACTAACTAATTACATTGAAAGTATGTTTGAGACAATGTAATAACATGCATAGTACCCTGTATTTGCACTGCAATTCATTTTTACTGTTTTATTGTTTGTTTTGTTGTCTATTGGTGAAAATGCATTGAATTTACATAACTGCAGCTCATGGCTTTTGCTGCTAATGGCTCTATCTTCAGGTGAGTCCACTCTTCACTAGTTGTTGCAGAGTTGATGTGCGTAGGGCAGGCTGATCAGTCCCTTTTCTGCTTCTTTCCACCAAAGGCTGGTACTTGCTTCCTCCTCCCTTGGGGCCGTCAGCTCCATCATGCTGATGCTTTTTTCATTTATGTGCATTTCATCCTCCAGCTGGCTCACCAGTGATCTAATCTAAGGACTTACTGTATATAATAATTGCTTACATTTATATAGCGCTTTTCTGGACACTCCACTCAAAGTGCTTCACAGGTAATGGGGATCTCCTCCACACCCACCAATGTGCAGCCCCACACACCAGCTCTCAGTGGGGAGGAGAGCAGAGTGATGAAGCAAGTTCAAAGATGGGGATTATTAGGAGGCCATGACTGGTAAAGGCCAGAGGGGAATTTGGCCAGGACGCCGGGGTTACACCCCTACTGTTTTCGAGAAACGATTAGAACCACGGAGAGTCAGGACCTCGGTTTTACGTCTCATCAGAAGAATGGCGCCTTTTTACAGTATAGTGTCCCCATCAGTATTATGGGGCATTTGGACCCACATTTCTCCAATTTCCCTCACGGGATCAATGAAGTATCTATTGATCTATAAACAGCAGGGTGAGTGCCCCCTGCTGGCTTCACTAACACCTCTTCCAGCAGCAGCCTTAGCTTTTCCCAGGAGTCTCCCCCCCAGGTATTGACACCTGCTGAGCTCCAGTGTTCTGCCAGGTGTGAGTTGTGGGGTGAAATGCTGGCTTCCCGCAGTGTGTGCAGCTTGGATCTTCTCGTAGCCCCCAGGTAATGTGGTTTGTTGGACTTGGTAGGACATCATACACGCCGTGGAGCAGGAATCATATCCTGTTGGTCTTGACTGACCACGTCAGCCCTCGTGATCTTCTTCCCTTTGATTCCTTCCCACAGTGTCCATCCCCCTTGTTGTCTCTTCCCAACTGCTCATGCAAACATTTCCTCTTCTGCCATGCCAGAACTTCAATATCATGTTCTGAACTCCAGGTCTCTTCTGTCCCTTGGTTTAGCTTTCCCCCAGCTCTTCTTTTGGACACAGCCAATTCCTAGCTTTTCTGTGGCCACTGTCCGCACAATATCTTTGTGCCATAACCTGGACTCCACTTCTTTGACTGCCCCTGCGGCTGACCACTTCTGCCTGTGCGAACCTTTTTCTGATGGTTCTTATTGTGTCACCTTTACAGTCCTATTATTCTCACAAGTCCTTACTGATCCTCACTAATTACATCCTTACTCATGACCTGATTCATTGCCCAAATGAACCAATAAGCTCCTGCACTACAACAGTGCAAAGATTCAGAGGAGATACAGTGTTGAAGGGCACACAGAAACCTGCTGTGCAATGGCCTTTAAAGACCAGAGCTGGCCACCCAAGACGTAAATTAAAAAGAGACACCATGCAGTGAATGCAAGACTGTTTGAAGAGCATCTTAATAAGGCTCATGGAATATTAAGGTAATAACCGGACACATAAGAAGTACTGAATGTCCTCCTCTCGTTTTTTGGAGGTCTTGAGGCACCCAGTTGGGAAAATAGGTGATCTTCCCAGCTATAGTCTAGAAGAGTTTACTCACATATAAAGTATCACATGGTACCATTAGCTAAATAAAATAATTCCACTTACTAACATGAAAGGGGGGTACATCCCCTGTAGCAAAATGGTACTTCTAACAAAACACCAACACTATCTTAATCAGCTATATTCTCTTTATAGAAGCATCTGTTACTTTAATAGTAGAGGTTGTGATAAACCATAAATGATTATTACATCTACTGTTGTTTCTTCCTTATTTGAACAACTGCATACATATACAGTAGTATTATTTCCGAGAGAGATTGTGCGGCTGTTTTTGCACAGAATTATGCAGTCATTGTGAACTGCCAGGCAGCAGTTTGTTCCTGTAGTGCTAGTTACTATACATGTTTTGTCACTGTTGATTTAAACTTCACAAACAGAATGAGTGCTACATGTGCATTAGTACAGAATGTCAGCTGGTCCCCAATAAGAGAGAAATGTCATTGAAGTTAAAAAAACCCAAGCAAGGCATTGACTGAACCTGAAGACTGATCACATTTGGGCTAAATCAAATGTCTTACAGTTTATATATCAAAATACCTTTTTACTCATAGTATACACGTGCATATTTAAAAACTACTTCTGTGTTTATTCAGTAAATGCTTAAAACTGGTATGAAGTACTATTGGTGTCACCAGCTGTACAGGGCTGGAAAAATAACAACTGTAAATAGAATAAAAAAGTAGGTACAATATTTTTCAACTGACGTCTTGGGAAATGTAGTCCTCACTTTTGGGTATGACTTGGGTGTACCTGTTTCATGTTTGAACAGAATGCTAGACTGAATCATCCTAGACATTTTAAATAAAAAACATAATCCACTTTCACAGTTTAATCTTAGTTTTTGATGCACAACTATATGTGATTTAAAGCAAGATTTTTTTCCCCATACTATTACACATGTGCTGAGAAAACAGAAAGCTCTTCTGGTCTTCAGAGAGTCCTGGTATGAAATATGCTGAGGCTGGTGTTCACAGAATTTCAATACCATTTACTGATTTTTGTTACCTAGTAAAAATCATGTCTAGTAATGTTAAGCCAGTAGTATTTACCAAAATTAAAACATATACTGTAGCTCATAAGATACTGAATAAATGACTACATTTAACAGCTGTCTTTATTTCATTTTTCAGCTTTTTTTTTGTATTTTATTTTTTGTTAGAAGAAATCTTGATCGGGTTGTTTTAAAATCAGTGTTTACAGAATTTTACATTGTTTTTTATGTCAAGTAAACTAACACGATCAAGATTCAGATGTTTTCTTGAATGAAAAATGATTATTATTCTGAAAAAAACTCTGAAAAATGTGCTGGCATTACCATTCTTTTCACAAGAAGGCCCTGTTCCAGCTGTCTGTGATATTGGAAATCTAACTTAAAATGTATTTTACTGAATTTTGAATCATTTGGACAGGAGACTCCATCAAGTTTGTGCCCTATTACTTCCAGCAAGACTGCAGCCTGGTAACAAACTACAAGAAAATAATTTCAATGTATGAGTCACTTTCAGTTTTAGAGACATACAGACCGTCCGTATTCAGCTTTTAAAAAAATGTAACTACAGTGCAGTGTTGTTGTGCTTTTCTAGATAGCATGATTTTTGTACTGTAAATACTTCATACTGTATTTCCTTTCATTATTTATATAATATCTTTCCCACATCCCAGATTTACTGTATCAGGTTTGTACTTTTCCACATAAATTATAAAGGATGCAGAACCTTTGCACAAAGCAGGTTTAAAGATTTTCAATGTTTTTTTAAATTTTATGAATCATGATTTTTACTTCCTAAAAGTGTCCTTGTCTATTGACAGAAGTTTTATTTGTGCATGGAAGCATGCATAAGAGCAGATTGGAGCACTGATTGGATTGATGTTTCCGCCAAAAAAAAAACAAAGAACACATGCAAACTATTCAATGGACACAACTGAAAATATTCAGGGAGAAAAATAAACGAGGACATCACATGAAAGCGTAAATGTTTTTGTTTTTGGGACTCATATTTATAAGATGAGTCAAAAACAGCTTTTTAACAGAGAATGTGACCTAATGGGTGGAGCGGTGGCTCTGTGGCTAAGGATCTGCGCCTGTGGCTGGAAGGTTGCTGGTTCAAATTCTGCAGCTGGCAGAGGAATCCTACTCTGTTGGACCCCTGAGCAAGGTCCTTAACCCCAACTGCTTCAGGGGTGCTGTACAATAGCTGCCCCTGTGCTCTGACCCCAGGCTCTCTCCCTCTCTGTTTGTCTCATGGAGAGCAAGCTGGGGTATGTGAGGACAAATTCATAATGCAAGAAATTGTATAGGGTTAATAAAGTGATGTTAATGCAATCACTTGCAAAGGCAGTTAGCTGGACTCTTCCTTTGAACTATGGTTACAAATGAGAGAAGGCCATTTGGTTTGGCTTGGTAGTTAGTAACTAAGAGAATTGTATTACTGTAATAGTACAGTAATTGATGGAAAGAATCTCATCTGGCCATTTATTGGAGGTAGGCAGGGTTTTGGCTTCAACAACAAGGTTGTTACAATAGTAATTCTAGTACTATCAAGTCATAAACTTAGTTTTTTACAATGATAAATTGGTAAAATACAATTGCCAGTTATTTTCTAGACTACTGGAGGAACTAAAACAACATTATTCATGTGTGACTATCCCAAAGCCGTCAAACAGAAATCTGATTTATTTTGTTCTCTGGTTTGGTTCCAAGTTAGAATGAAAGTGAATACAGACTGAAGTGAGTGGATTGAAAAGAATAAAAAAACTCAACTAGAATCGCTGAGAAAAATAAACCTGCCATCACAGGCAGATTTCTCATGTAAACTCATCAATCAATCAAAAGACACAAATGCAAGCAAGCTCTTTTGAAACAACAAACTGGCCCTCACTGCAGTTACTCAGAAACAGATTGAAAACTTTTTTCCCCACAAACGTTGACAACAGGGAATGAGGTGGAATAAGAGGTTAATTATGTACCTTTTGGAAACAGTCTGGGGTGAAGTGGACAAAATTCCAGATTAATTTTAAAATTGAATCCCCAAGGAATGATTGCCTATGTTATCCACAAAGCAGCGACTGTATACACAGAAAGATCTGAGCCATATTAAAGAGCATACTGTTTACGCTACCATCTTTATAAGACGAAGTTTATTTGCTTGTGGAATTGTGCCAGTTAATTAATAACACACTAGATCACATTTGGTCTACTGTAAATAATGTTTATTAACAAAATATTGAATATACAAATATTTTATAGATCATTTTTTTAGACAGTATAAAATCAAGACAAATACTGGCACGTCAACGTAAAAAAGAAGTAGCAAACCTTACTGCGCTTGAACTGTAAGATGACCAGGGGAAGGGTCATTCATAACCAGTATTTCCGGAACGAAACACTTAATATACAGTACTTAATATAGACCTGAGCAAGATGGCCGCTAAAGAGTAACAGCTGACCCGTTGTTGGAGAAAGCATATTCAGCGATACAATGAGACACAGGTGAGCTACATCAGGAAACAAAACATAAATGCCCCAGAAGCGGTGAGCTAGCGCGGAAGCTGATAAGGTAAATGCGTTTTGGAGGAAGAGGGTGATTAGGATTGTGGTTAAAAGGATTAAGGAATAACGGACTATGGTTTGTATGTTGCGACTTGGATACGGCGCGGATTTGTGTGGACATATGGACTTTGGAATTTGGATTGTTTAACGATACAGAAAACGGATTACGGATTGGAATCGGAAAACAAATTGACAAAGTAACGGAGAAGATCAGTGTGGTGTGAGTAACATCCCTTTTACACTTGCTTTTTCCCCGGTGACACCACAATTGGTGGAGGATGCAGGCAACCACTGCTCGGGTCTGAGAATTGTAGAAATTTATCTTTTTTTGTGTGTGTGTGGGTTTCGTTTTGCGTGTTTCGAAAAAGACAAACAAAAAATGGAACAGTTAATTCAGCAATTCCCCCAAGCCACCCTCACCCAGTTTCAGGCTTTAAAAGGACAAAGGAAGTATCCAAGCGCAACAGGAGGCAAATAAAATTAAAACTAAAACTAACCAACGAATTAGAGAGGAACAGAAATGAGTGAGGGAAGAATTACAAAGATTAGGGGAGTGAATCAGACAGACCCCAGTAACAGGGAGAGACACTTCTCATGCTGAACAAATTGAGCTCCAAAAGATGGCAGAACTTGATGATATGGAATATTATTTAACCACATTTGAAAGAATTGCCACTAGAAATGCATGGCCCAGAGAGCAATGCATTTCACCTTATTTAATTGCAGAAGCCCAAAAGGCGTATTATGATTTAAAAGAAGAAGATGCAGAGAACTATGAGACTCTGCAAAAGGAGATCTTGGCAAGATTAGGGGTAACAATGGCAATACGAGCGGTCCAGTTTCACAATTGGAGATATCAAATGGACAAGCCCACGAGGTCTCAGATGTTTGACCTGGTACATCTGGCAAAGAAATGGCTCCAGCCAGAAGAATTAAACTCAGGACAGGTAGAAAGGGCAGTGTAGGATCACTTTGTGAAGAGTCTGCCTGTTCACTAGAAAAGGAAAGTGAGTGATGTGGATCCCCATACACTGGATCAGGCAGTGGACTTAGTGGACAGATAACATGCCACGGAGGCCTTGATTAGGGAAGAAAAAGGGGAGTTTCGAAAAGAGGAGATGAGAAGCCCCAAGAGTCTGGAAACTGAAATGAAGTATCGGCTGATAAAGTACAGTGATTATCGAGGTCCTCCACAATTTAAGAAACCCCTTCGGGAAAGGTTGGATTCAAGGCCCCGACCATGGAAAGAAACCCGTCGATGCTTTGTCATGAAGAAGGGCATTTAGCCAGCCATTGTCCCTGCCTGTCTGAACCCATGCAAGTAGACCCCAGAGATGAAGCCAAGTTTAACTATCTTCCGGCATGTGTCCCAACCTGTGAGGATCCCCACCTTACTAAAATCAAGACAGGGGGAGAACCTGTCGAGGACTTGTTGGATTCTGGAAGTACTGTGACCCTGGTGACCCCTACAATACTTCCCGAAGAAATGGAGATCAGGGGAACAGAGGGGATACCTATTACTTGTATCCACGGGGACACAAAGGTAAATCCATCGGCAGAAATTAGCATCTCTACGGAAAAGGGGACATAATATTCAACTGTCGGAGTGGTTGAGCAGTTGCCTTACCCTGTGGTGCTGGGACGAGACTGTCCCCACTTCCTCCAAATTTGGAACACTGTCCAGGCAGCTAGGCGAAGGCCACTCCCCTGTCCTGAAGGCATGGGTGACACCACTATCGATGTCCCTGATGAGGCGGACCAACAGGAAGGAGGATCTGAACTTGGAGATGAGTTCATAAATATGGATTTACCAGACTGGGAGCCACCAAAACATCATGGGAAGTTTGGGACGGCCCAATTAGAAGATGGAAATTTGAGACATGCGTGGGGACATGTCAGGAAAATCGATGGAAAGTGGTGTAATGAGTACCTTGAGTTACCCATATTTCATGATAAAAAAACAATCTTTTCTATCAGGCGCAGCAGAAGGGTCATGAAGAAGTGGAACAACTCTTGCTTTCCCGGCCCTACCAGATGAAGCTCTTCAACTTGGCCTATAGCCACCTCCTGGGAGGACACCTGGGGGTAGAGAAAACAGCTGAGAGACTGTTCACTCGGTTCTTTTGGCCAGGGATCTATAAGGCCATCGAGAGGTATTGTCGGGAATGCCCGGAGTGTCAGAAAACTACCCCACAACCTTATTATAGGAACCCTTTTGAATGGATTGGGATGGATTTGGTGGGACCCCTGATCAAAACCACCAAAGGTCATCAGTATATATTAGTAATAGTGGACTATGCCATGAGGTACCCCGAAGCCATTCCGTTGAGAGCGGCCACAGCCAGAAACATAGCTAGGGAGCTAGTACAACTTTTCGCTAGGGTGAGAATTCCTAAAGAGATCTTAACCAACCAAGGAACTCCTTTTATGTCAAAAGTAATGCGAGACTTATGTAAGCTATTGGGTATACATCAGATCTGAACCTCGGTCTATCACCCTTAAACCGAGGGGCTAGTCGAACGTTTTAATAAGACCCTGAAAAGCATGCTGAGGAAGGCCATGCAAAAGGATGGTAAAAATTGGGATCAGCTGCTCCCGTATCTCATGTTCGCCGCTCGAGAAGTACCTTGGGCCTTGAACGGATTTTCCCCATTTTAATTCCTATACTCTCAGAAACCACGGGGCCTATTAGACTTGGCCAAAGAATCTTGGGAGCATCATTGAACACGTGGAGCAGATGAGAGAAAGTTCCCATTGTGAAGGAAAACCTGGAGAAAGCCCAGGCTCAACAAAAACAGATGTATAATAGGGGAGCTATTGTGAGAGAATTTCAGCCTGGGGACAAAGTATTGGTCTTAGTTCCAACCCCAGAATGAGGTGGTGGAAAAAGTGGGTCCGGTCAACTACAAGGTCAAGCAACATGACAAAAGACGGCAGCATCAAATCTACCATGTCAATTTATTGAAGAAATGGCATGGTACAGAAGTCCTGCTCTCCCACTTCTCCCCTGACCCTATGGAAGAAGAAACAAGTGCTGTAGCCATGGGATACCTGGCTCCAGCTCAGAAGCAGGAATTACAAGAATTCCTAGGGAAAACAAAGATGTTTTTTCCCGGACACCTGGTCGAACACATCTTATACGACATAAGATTATCACAGAACCAGGGAAGAGGGTAAGACTACCCCCCTGTCGAATACCGGAAGCCAAAAGAAAATTAATTAAAGAGGAGGTGGGAAAAATGCTAGATATGAGAATAGCCTGATAGTTTTGATACCAAAGCCAGATGGAACTATTCGGTTTTGTAACAATTTCAAAAAGTTAAATGAAATCTCGCTGTTTGATGCATACCCTATGCCCCGTACAGATGAACTAATCGAGCGATTAGGTAACGCCCGATATATCAGTACACTTGATCTTACGAAAGGATATTGGCAAGTGCCGCTGGCTGAAGAAGATAAAGCCAAGACCACTTTTGCCGCACCTGAGAGGCTGTACCAGTATCGGGTCCTGCCATTTGGTTTACATGGTGCTCCAGCTACGTTTCAAAGGTTAATGGACCAAATATTGAGACCTAATCGTCTATTAAGTTTTGCGGCTGCCTACTTGGATGACGTCGTAATTCATAGCACGAAATAGGAACAACATCTACAACACCTGGAAGCAGTGACTGGAGCTCTCCGAGAAGCAGGATTAACAGCCAATCCAAAGAAATGTTGTTTAGGGGCCCGGGAAGCCAATTATCTTGGTTATACGATTGGGAGAGGATTGATCATGCCACAAGACTGGAAGGTGCAGTTCATTAAAAACCGTCCCAAACGGTTATACAGTGCCTTGCGAAAGTATTTGGCCCCCTTGAACTTTTCAACCTTTTGCCACATTTCAGGCTTCAAACATAAAGATATAAATTTTTTATTTTATGTGAAGAATCACCAACAAGTGGGACACAATTGTGAAGTGGAACGAAATCTATTGGATTTTTGAAACTTTTTTAACTAATAAAAAAAATGAAAAGTGGGGCGTGCAAAATTATTCGGCCCCCTTGCGTTAATACTTTGTAGAGCCACCTTTTGCTGCGATTACAGCTGCAAGTCGCTTGGGGTATGTCTCTATCAGTTTTGCACATCGAGAGACTGAAATTCTTGCCCATTCTTCCTTGCAAAACAGCTCGAGCTCAGTGAGGTTGGATGGAGAGCGTTTGTGAACAGCAGTTTTCAGCTCTTTCCACAGATTCTCGATTGGATTCAGGTCTGGACTTTGACTTGGCCATTCAAACACCTGGATACATTTATTTGTGAACCATTCCTTTGTAGATTTTGCTGTATGTTTGGGATCATTGTCTTGTTGGAAGATAAATCTCCGTCCCAGTTTCAGGTCTTTTGCAGACTCCAACAGGTTTTCATCCAGAATGGTCCTGTATTTGGCTGCATCCATCTTCCCCTCAATTTTAACCATCTTCCCTGTCCCTGCTGAAGAAAAGCAGGCCCAAACCATGATGCTGCCACCACCATGTTTGACAGTGGGGATGGTGTGTTGAGGGTGATGAGCTGTGTTGCTTTTACGCCAAACATATCGTTTTGCATTGTGGCCAAAAAGTTCGATTTTGGTTTCATCTGACCAGAGCACCTTCTTCCACATGTTTGGGGTGTCTCCCAGGTGGCTTGTGGCAAACTTTAGACGAGACTTTTTATGGATATCTTTGAGAAATGGCTTTCTTCTTGCCACTCTTCCATAAAGGCCAGATTTGTGCAGTGTAAGACTGATTGTTGTCCTATGGACAGACTCTCCCACCTCAGCTGTAGTTCTCTGCAGTTCATCCAGAGTGATCATGGGCCTCTTGGCTGCATCTCTGATCAGTCTTCTCCTTGTCTGAGCTGATAGTTTAGAGGGACGGCCAGGTCTTGGTAGATTTGCAGTGGTCTGATACTCCTTCCATTTCAATATGATCGCTTGCACAGTGCTCCTTGGGATGTTTGAAGCTTGGGAAATCTTTTTGTATCCAAATCCGGCTTTAAACTTCTCCACAACAGTATTACATACCTGCCTGGTGTGTTCCTTGGTCTTCATGATGCTCTCTGCGCTTTCAACAGAACCTTGAGACTATCACAGAGCAGGTGCATTTATACAGAGACTTGATTACACACAGGTGGATTCTATTTATCACCATCAGTCATTTAGGACAACATTGGATCATTCAGAGATCCTCGGTGAACTTCTGGAGTGAGTTTGCTGCACTGAAAGTAAAGGGGCCGAATAATTTTGCACGCCCCACTTTTCATTTTTTTATTAGTTAAAAAAGTTTCAAAAATCCAATAGATTTCGTTCCACTTCACAATTGTGTCCCACTTGTTGGTGATTCTTCACATAAAATAAAAAAATTATATCTTTATGTTTGAAGCCTGAAATGTGGCAAAAGGTTGAAAAGTTCAAGGGGGCCGAATACTTTCGCAAGGCACTGTATATGGACAAAAATAATCGAATTACGCGATGGAGTCTTTGTCTTCAAAGGTTTCAATTCTGAACAGTATATAGACCCACAAGGAAACAAGGGAATGTACTGTAGATGCCCTCTCCTGAATGCACTGCTTATTTTTATCAAGACTGCCTGAGGACGGGGCTGATCTCAGGGGGAGGGAATGTAAGATTACCAGGGGAAGGGTCATTCATAACCAGTATTTCCGGAAAAAAACACTTAATATACTTAATATAGACCTGAGCAAGATGGCCGCCAAGGAGAATAAGCTGACCTGTTGTTGGAGAAAGCCTATTCAGCGATACAATGAGACACAGGTGAGCTACATCAGGAAACAAAATATAAATGCCCCAGAAGCGGTGAGCCAGCGTGGAAGCTGACAAGGTGAATGGTTTTTGGAGGAAGAGGAGGATTACGATTGTGGATAAAAGGATTAAGGACTAACGGACTACGGTTTACGGATTACGGACTACAGTTTGTGGGTTACGACTTGGATACGGCACGGATTTGTGTGGACATACGGACTTTGGAATTTGGATTGTTTAAGGATACAGGAAATGGATTACGGATTGGAATCGGAAAACAAATGGACAAAGTAACGGAGAAGATAAGTGTGGTGTGAGTAACATCCCTTTTACACCTGCTTTTCCCCTGGTGACACCACAGAACACATTTTGCATTTTTAATTATACAGCCTCTCTTTCAGTCCATTTACTTTCATCATGTGGTTGTGTCTTGCGCTATATGCTGTAGTAGAAACCAAGGCTTAAAACAGTGTTATTTAAGTATTCATCCAGATGTTTTATTCTGATCCAGCGCAATGACAACAGGCATTGGAAAAACAAGCTAAAAGACTTGTCATTAGATTTTCTTCTGTCATATTGTTGCCTTTGGGTCCTGGCACAAGCTTGTTCCATTGACTTGGAATGAGTGCCTCTCCCTTTTGTGGAAGACTCAGGCTCCCCTGGCAGAAATCTGAAAGCTTCTGAAGTGGCATAGCGATGCCAGCATTCTTTATTTTCTTCACTGAAGTAGCTCCTGTTTTCAGTGGTGGAACATCTATTTGCATTTTCCCACTGAAGAACATCTTCAGGGTTACAGACTGTGGATTAATTTTTGTCCCAGACTCTTCTTTTAAAGCAATATTTCATTTTTCCCCAAATGAAATATAAAGTAAATAAGCAAAAATATAAATAAATAAATAAAATGAGTGTCTTAACATTCAGATTGTTATCTGGGAATATGGAATCTGCAATCATTCTGGCTTCCTTATTCAGTCAGAGATCAAATAAACAGCCATAGCCAATTTCTGTGAAAGATGAAGTCATGAACTGACAAGGAACCAGCTTTGATCCTGTCATTCAATATCAGGTGAGACAAACCTTTTCTGACTGACTTTCCTTCAGTGTAGCTGTAAATTTAATCTGGCAATCTATCACAAAAAATATACTGTAAACTAAATGGTAAAACATAATGGACACTTTTTGATCATTTTGAGAATACAATTCCCCAATGTCTATTAAGTATGCATAAGTTACTCTTCTTAAATCTATTTTGCACGTCCATCATATTTTCACATTGAAAATATGGTTAAAGACTCAGAGTATGGGGAATGCAGTGACATTTCAGAGGTATATAATCACTGCTTTCTAGACATGCCTAGGTTATTTCATACAGTGAACACACATCTCATTGGATTGAGATCTCTCCCTTCTGCCTGCTCCCCATTCTCCATTAATACCATACATATTGGCAGATGGGCAAGGCTACTCATATTAGTGAGTCAAAATTCCATATGACTGATTTGATCAGGGAGCAAGTAATGCAGCTACAGAACAGGGAGCAGCTGTCTGGGAAAGGTACTTAGGAAAAACACAATCCCTTTGGCCATCAGTTACAGATACCCTGCTCACTTCTTATCATCTGAGTGAGAAAGGTTAAAAAATATTTCATTGAATCAGACTCCAGAAAATCACATGGACAGGCAGTGCCTTCGTGCAATGAATCTTGCTGATGCTTTCATCCAAAGCACCTTACAGTTATATGTAAATACCCATTTACATAGCTGGGTATTTCACTGGAGCAGTTGGAGGGAAGCACGTCACTCAAGGGAACAACAACTGTGTCTCACCTGGGATTTGAACCCATAACCATCCAGCTAGAACCCTACCAACTTCTCCACAAATATTTGTTATGATGGTTTTTCTATTATGTAAGCATGTAATATTTATGACATAAATAAAGTGATATATTTTAAAGCAGACATAAAACAAGATTGAATAAACAAGCATTTCTGATTTTCAGATGTTTGAATGTAGCTTGTTTGGTTTCTGTTAAAACACTAATCCCAGAATCTTATCCAACTACTTCTTAAAATAATTCAGGGCATCAGGTTTAACAGCATGGCTTGGTACCTCATTACAGACTCTCACAACCCTTTGCATGAAAAAGTGCCTCCTGTTCTCGCTAGGAGAAAGTAAGGTCTTCAAAATTTTTTTGTGTATATTTGCAACAGCGAATAAAGGCAACCACACACCGTGGACAGGTGTGTCAGATGAATGGGCACACCGGTATGGGAAACATGAGCACAACCATTCCAGAGCAGGAACAGGACAAGCACCATCGCTCTCATGGCAGAAATGGCCTCCCGGGAAGCATGCTGAGTCTGGAAAATTAAGGGAAAACACTGGTGTGTACAGTTACAGGGGTTCACAGCCCCTGATCTCCAGTTTTACATTTCGTTTTAAAAAGAGATGCTAAATTAAAAGGAACACAAATACATAACAATTAAAACATCCCAAGAAGACTACAGTATACAGTATATAACCTCGTATTTATACAGTACGCACGTATAACTATATGGAGAAAGACCTGCCGTATTCAGAAGAGCACCCTAATCCATAAAAGTGTTTTATTATTATTATTATTTCCTATAATATGTCAGCACTCCGGGTAGACTGAACACCCTCTGCAGCAGGTCCTGCTTAGTCCACAAGACCACCCTACTGCTATGTGGGTGTTTACTTCCAGGCGTCAGACCGAAGAACACAAAACGGTGATTTGTTCCATCCTGCCCATTAGGTTGCTGGGAACATATTGAGCAGAAGATCCCGTTGAGCTGTTTCACGTAAGATCTGAAGGAATCACTGTTATTAACATGGGTGGCCAGCTTCTTCCAGGTAGGCACTGCCCTTTTAAATCAATGACCTTGTATGGAGTTGTGTCATACAGTATATTGTACACATTATGCGTCTCGTATGTCAAGGCTGCTCATTAGAATATGACAGGCCTCAGCATGTATTTTGCAGAGTCAAAAAGTTCCCCAAAAAGCTAAAATACCATTTTTTTTGCTGCATCCCTTTTTCTTTAGCAAGCATCTACTGTACATTTACTACAGAAAGGCAATTATAGCAGCAATTATTATTAACACAATCCTTTTTATTTGTGCACTGAATGACAGCAAGTTCAGTGCCTGTATTTCTTAATGTCTGGGTGTGCTTTTAACGCACTCTGTGTAGATTTTTTCAATCTCTTCTGACTTTGGTGCATTATTTTATTATAATATTTTCATACTGGATATTTCAGTTCTAATTTGCACAGATTTTTATAGCTACTGTCTGACACTACAATACATTAAATTATTACCAGTAATGGTGCAAACTGCACTTTCTTTGCTTTTTAATGTATGGTGTATGGTTAAGTATGGTTTATTTATACATTAGCTTTAAATTTAAGAATCCCAAAATGTTAGTGTAACACATCAGCTCAAGATAATAAAATGTTCTTGTGAGATATATATACACACATACTCATTTTGATTTTGAAACTACATAATACTGGCAGTTGACTCAGCAGAACCTATGATATGTAAACTTACAAATATTTTTTTTATATTGTTTATGTCTACAGTCACCTGAGATTCGCACTGCTGTAAGTGATCTGTTGCACAGCATTCAGAATTAGTTTGATATTGGAAAATCAACAGTACTTTTCAATATTCAGTGTACTGTGATGAAATTATTATTAGAAAAATACACAGTTCATCAGGTCTTATGATCACACAAACCCATCAGGCAAATAAAAAAATCCATATTGTGTTAAAGTCCTTACATACCACATTATGATCTTTTAAACAACACCATCATCACAAAAATGGCAAAAAAATTCTTGGCTCAACTAAACTGTTGGACATATTTCTCAGATCAGTCACTGAATTCACAGGTTTGTACCCTAACAGATATAAAGTGTTATTGCAAACAGTTTGGACTGTCTGAACAATATCAAAAGCCAGATTTAATCTCCAGCTTTCAGCGGTAGCTTTGGAATTTCTCGTTGTTGAAAATTTATAATTCCCTTCTGGGATTGCGCTTCTGTTGGTGTTGTGTATTATCCAAGTGCGAACTTTTTCATCCATCTCCAGGCCGATAAACTTGTAAATTTCTTTGGCTTTCTCTTCTGGATTTTTAGCCAAGTCCTCATACCTAACCAGCAAGTACTTCCCTCTCAGCCAGGAGGGTTTCTGAAAGCCAGTCTCAGCTGAGTCCGACAGATCTTGGCACGTCCTGGTGATCTGGGAGAGGTCAATGTAATGCGGTCTCCTGCCAGTGGCGTTCCATATTTTCCAAGCGCGGAACTGGTCCATGAAAGCGACCATCCTTGACGCCAGGATTCCCCGAGGGTCTCGCACCAAGTGTACAATCTTCAGGTTCAGCCTCGGATCCTCCGAGAGGATCTTCAGGTCCTTGATTTCGGGGATCCGGACTGTTTTAATAGCCATAGACCCTCTTTTCTGGCACGCTCTAGCAGCCAGGGTGAGGTTGAGCGTCCGACACTTCTTAGAACACCAGATTTCATCCGGCTCTTCGGTGTCGCGGAGTTCCTTACACACTGGATGAGAGCACAAGGCACTGCTGGAACTCCTCCTGAAGAATGAGCCCGTGACGTGGTCCCTGGGCTCCGGTTTGATGTAATTCTCCAAAAAGTAGAAATCGCAGTTGTAGAGGTTGTGGAGCAGGTCTCTGTACGCGCCCAGCAAGGCGCGGCGGTCCAGGATTTTCCGAAGCCGCGTGCTGGAGTTGGTGAACGCCTGCTGAACGTGGTAGAGCGGCTCGAACAGGTAGAAGATGTCAGGGTGCTGGTTGAACAGCTGCCCGGTGAAGGACGATCCACTTCTAGTGGTCGCGAAAAGGATGATGTGGTTCCTGCCGTGAAAGTGGGAGGTTCCGGGAGGCTGAATTCCATCGTCGCAGAGCGATCTCCATCCATACTCTGCGGGGAAGAATGAGAGAGCAACAACAGTTTGGCCAAGTCTGATTAGGTACTCCAGTAGAAGTGATCTCAAATGTCATTTCAGAAACAGGCGTAGGCCTAAAACAAGTGTTCCTAGAAGATATTCAAGAATCTTTATTCATTGGAATTATTTTAGAAGTCGGGAAAATGAAATCGAGCAGATCTGTTTGGCTGAACAAGGCTAAACAAGGAAAGGATGGCAAACAAATGCGACTGTCAAAGTGAGTTTCTGCATTTCCAAACACCCTGGACTGCAATGCACCTTAGTGAGTTTGCATTGTGTATTTGATTACAGTGCCGAACTGTACCACTGACAAACAGTTAAATCCCACAATGCCACAGTAAGTGGTGTTCAGGAGTCAGGACGTGCTCTTCCCTATGGAAGAGAATTTCCAGACCAATGCTCCCATGTGGTGAGTATTAACACTTTGCTTACATTTTTGCTTCTTCTTTGAATGAGACATTACACTGCGTTCCTGACTACTTACTGTACTCATTAGTCCAGTGGCATAGTTCATACGATTAGAGTGGTTAACCCCAGCATTTTGGCTACATTCCTCTCTGGGCTTGCACATTCTGGCCACATTAAAGATCTCCAATAATTGAACTGGCAAAACAATTCCTCAGCCTTTCACCTGATCTAGTTCAGGTGGGTAGGTGTGTCAGCATGCGTAGGCTGCAAAGGAACAAGTAATAGGTTTATTCCATGCTGAAAAGAGAAGAAAGAAAACACAACGTTTTGGCCGTGGAGCCTTCTTTAGGTGTGGTTCCCCTTCCCCTGATCTACTGTGTAGCAGGGATGCTGGTACAGAATGCCTCTTGTGTGTCACTCCAGTAGGGCTGCACCTCAGCATTAGTTCAGGTGGGTCCCTTCCCATATCTAAAGGGTTATGAGATCCTCAGGGATGCAAAATGCTATTCAGATGTACACAAAGGTAGCATTAGCAGTACAATCAGCATTCAGTGAGTAACCACAGCTGTAAACATACTGTAGAGATTTACTTTCATTGTCTTACAATGAGAGATGTTCCTGTTTACAGGTCTGTGTGAATAAAATATTAAAATATTTCCTATAGTTAAAAACATAAAAAGGAATCCCTGTTGGTTAGAGACTATATACACTGTTATTTAGGGAGATTGACTCAGCTATTGCTTATTATTTTATGGTAACAAGTTAATAAGTGTGTTGTGCTAATTAAAGTTACACAAAGTAATTAGAATGATGAACATCCCATTTTCGCAAATTATTTTATATTACAATATGACAAATGTTCAATTAAAAATATGTATAGCCTCATAATAATCTGGTCACATTTTGCATTCCTTGAAATTTGCTAAATCTTTCACATTGCTGTTGCATCCTCCATCCTAGCTTGGTGCCCATTCGTTTGAATTAGATTGTTGAAATTTAAGTGCCGTTCCATGCTCGACACTCTGTCTCCTCTTACTTCATGGGTTATCTAAAATATAAACAGGAGCACTTTTCAAGATCCGCCACTGCCTGATTGGAAACTCACTGATGGCATTCAATGAGTAACAGAAAACTGATGCCTTGGATATCCATTTAAATATATAATATATATATAAAATATTATATCAAAATATGATAAAATAATATTATATAATAAAATAATATATAATTTATTATATGATAAAATATAATTTTATATATACTTTTAACGGAACATGTTCCCCACATTGTTTGGGAGATATAAATGATGTTCAACATAAAAACCGAAGACATACTGCTCTTAACCTCTACTATCTCAGCTGTTCCCATTTTGTATGTTTCATTTGTTTTTTGCTGCCCAAAAGCAATATTCTACACTTGTCTAAAGAACATCTACCCTGGCCCTTCCTGTGCTTTGCATGATGTGAACCAGAGCACAGGCCACCTCCTTTCCGTTTTTGACACTTATGACTGGCTCCAAGACAGAGCAGGTGTTTAACCAGACTTGAACGTGATCTAAATCTTTTTAAATTGCATTTGCTGCTGCTACAGTATATGCTTATCCTCCTAGTCTGATATAATCTTCAAATTTGAAAGTTGTATTAACTGTACCAAAATCTCCAGTGAATCATTGATATAAATTTGGAAGAGCAGTGGTTCTAGTACAGATTCCTGTGGTACTCCACTAATCATATCACCACAATTTTACCCTTTATCTTTACCTTCTGATTTTAATTTACGAACCAATTTTCATTCCAAACACCTTTTTCCCTGAACCCCTAAGGGGAATAAGGGAATAACAGGAATTATAACATCCCCCTTTTGAAGTGTGATGTACTGCACAAGGGTGTATGAGCATGAATTAACCAATAGTACTTTAAACTGAAAGATTTTTTAACAATTTACTATACTATTTTTAATAATGGTACCATATTTATATTATTGTTGTAACACTAAAAGGTAAAAGTCCACAGTCACTTAAGCCTTTAGCACAAAAACCATAAAGAACTCAACTTCTCACAATTGTGTACATGTTTCAAGTTAGGTTGTGCCTGGGAATTCAGGTATCACAACATTCAGGTTAATCACTATTAAAATTTTCTCACTTCTATTCTATGCTTCTCACTTCATAATCCTATAGGGAGTTATTTTATTGCTTTTTGTGTTTTTGAAGTCTACTTTCACGGCAGTAGTCCTGTCCATCAATCTAGTGTCTCTAAAATATTATACCTTCTCTGTGTGACACTGTGGTAAACTGTTACAAATGGCAGTAAGAAAAGAAACAACTGGAATTGTTTATGCTGTGATAAAAACAAGGGGATGACACAGATCAGTAGATAAGCCTCTAGACATGTAACTGCTAGGTTGTGGGTTCAAGTACTTGCTACAGACACAGCTGTTAGATCCTAGAAAAAAGTACTTTACTCCAGTTATCCAAGTCCACCCAACTGTAAAATAGGGTGTCAGCAGTGTCTCATCCAGGGGGGAGTCACATTCACTCAGATCGCTTGATACAATGGAGACCAGGATGAGCTCTGGTCCAGTGAGCCCGTGTGCTCTAGTGTGGACATTACCTTTTCCAATATAAACAGAATGCCCTTACAAATGTGAGATCGTGTAATGTAGCAGCTTTATTTCTGAATGCAGAGATGGCAAATATTTTAAATAGCAGATACAAAGCCAAAAAGTGCTCCAGCTAGTTCCTCCATATTGTTCATACTGCTCAGCCTTTCAATAATGTTGCGACTGTCTATGCCAGGGTCAATGAAGCTACAAAACCCGACAGGATTGGTAGATCAGTAGCTGGCTCTCTTCCTCCTGGACCAATGCCCCATTACAGTGACAGGTGACACCTTATGAATGAGGTGTTACACTGAGGTCCGTCTCCTTTGTCTTTATACTGTAAATCCCCATGGCATTGTTTGTAATAGTAAACAAGTTAACATGTGTCCTGGCTAAATTGTATTTTGGGTTTGGACAATCTGGCTTCCTTAAGGTTCCCTTTAATGTGTGTGTCACACTTCTCTACCTGCTCTCCTATTTAGTCAGCTGCTGGCACAAAATGGCCACAGTATGTCACCCAAGAGGACACTGCTCTTCAGGATAGCAGAAGTGGATCCTCTTGTATGTGAAAAAGTACTGTTCTCTGGGATCTTTTGGAATAAAAGGCACAATACAATTGCAAGGCTTTTTTATTTTTATTAACTGTCATTTTCAAGGCTACATGCATACCGGTGAATCTCTCTCTAATTTACTAGACAGTTATTAGACCCCTCTTTGTTTGGATTCCTGAAAATGTTTTAGAGTTAATATTATTATAAATGCATACAAATGGCTGTCTTATGTTATCAAATGGCTAAAGTTAAAATATTACATTTATTGCGGCGCCTTTTATTTGTACAGCCCCACTAATGCGAAATGCCGGTGAAACATGAGGGCAGCACAAACTGAACAAAAAAAAGACTATGGCACAGGCATGGGCAGCAGTGCAGTGCAGACAGAAAAAAAATCATTCAAGCAGAAAAGAGAAATGAAAATATGTTTGGTTGGGTCTTTGTAATGTACAGTAAATTAGCTTTGAAAGTGTTGTAGGATTTTAGGTGGAGATTAAGAAAATTGACCAAGATCTTCACCACAGGCAGAAAGGTCTGGGGATCTTGTCAGGCAATGTTGAGCATGAGGACAAGAACCTTTGATGGGCAAGCTCTTTTATGAAACCTTATTGTTTAATTTGATGCATGGATGAGGCACAGTGCCCTAGGAACTGGAAACAGTATACCGAGTGATGGGGTCCATTAGAGCATTTGAATTAACAGCAGGTTTTTAAAAACCAAACATGTCACTGCAGATAGATACAGACAGATGTTAAAGAACCCTGCTGTCTGCAGAGTGATTATCAAATCAAATCCCGATTCTGCATTTCAAGAACCTAGAATTAATCAGCAAACATTGCTATAATTTTTTTAAGACATGGTCTTAACACACTGCACTCTTTTGCAGCATTTACATATTCACCGAAATCTGTCTGCTGCCATTTCTTCACTGAATTCATTCCTCTTTCAATGAATAATGCAACGTGTTTTCCCCAACAGCTGCATACAACATTCATTTTGTTTCCTTTTTATCCTGCATATTCTCCTTTATAAAAGATGTTGGGACACATGAGTCAGTAAATTAACTGTTTATACCAGATGTACTTTGAAACTCCAGAGCATCTGAATGGAGAAATTAATATTGTGGAATCCCATCATTTTAAATAGAATTTCTAACAAATTCTAAGAATCATCTTTTTGTTTTTTTAATTCTTTCAAGTAATATCTGGGATAGAAAATTGTTACACAGAAATTGCAAACACTGCTTTATGAACAAAAAACTCTAGTAGAGAGCAAATGAAATTCAAATACATTTAGATACAAATTCAGAACCAACTTCTGGCAGATGACATTTAATGTAGACAAGTGCATGCAGGTAGTAAAAACAACTATAAATACAAAATGGAAAACACCAAGCTAGAAAAGGCTACTTATAAAAAAGGCTCAAGATGTTTATCTTTTAGACAATGTAGGAAAATAATTAAAAGGCAAACAGAAACAGAAAAACTTTAAAAAGTGTAGAATTGAAATCAAGGGTTATGTCAAAATTGTACAACACACTACAAGGTAACATGTTACAAGTGTTAAAACCCTCAAAAGCACCGACAAAGTAAACTCAGATTTCTGCAGAACAAAACAGGAACCAGAAGACATACTGTACATGGAAACTATATGGCAATGCTTTTAAAACCAAGAACAGGGCGCACTTCTTTTCCCCAGGGGCTTTGGGAGTCTGGAACAAGCTACCCAGCTGTGTTGTTGAAGCCGATACCCTGGCTTCTTTCAAGAAATAGCTCGATAAGATCCTTGGATCAATTAACTACTAACTGCGAAACAGGCTAAACACCAAGATAATTTTTACTGGAGTTGATTTGTTATTGTCTTTTTAGGATAGGAGCAATATGGAGTTCACAAGCGCTCATCAAATCCCCTCTGCGCATGGTAACACATTACCCAATGATGTTTGCCCTCTGCTGGCCATTTGCATGTACACAGTTTAGCCACATTCAAGCACTTGATATCCCATGTTGGATTTTTTTTACATTGACATTATTAGGCATAAATCTATTTTTCATTCGAAATTGCTAGCTCTACACTTAAATGGTTTACTCTCTCATTCACTAATGTTGTTAAAAAAAACTTAACATCAAAGGACGGAATTGTTACTAGTACCTTGCTGCACCACATACTTACATACTTTCAATAAACCCCATTAGTTAAAGATTTGCATAATTGAACAAAAACTCAGATGGAGAAAAAGTGCAGAAAAATAAACCTTTTTCTAAAAACAGTTTGGAACCCCCGATTAGTACTCAAAATAAAGCTATGTGTTCTAAAGTACCTGACAGCTTCATTTGTTTATTTTCGTTTGCAAAAGGGGTGAAGGTAACACTTTTTTCCCCTACAAAAAGGAGGGGTTTTGAATGAGGCCCAATGTTTACAATCAGTGCTTGTGGCTGAATAGCCTTTGAACAGAGCCTTTTGATTCCTGGGCTGGTGACTACCCAGCTGGGGTGCAAAGGTTTTTCATCTGTACCCCTGCATCCCTGCTCCAGTTACACAATATCAAATCCCAAATGACAATTGTAAGATGCCATTATTTGTTTAATTTAATATGACCAATACTATATCATTTTACCGTTACAACCCTGTGGGCCATTAAAAGGCAGAACTCTTTCTTCCCCTAGATTGCAACCTAAGCACCGTTATGCTGGGATCTTTTATAGAATTAGTTTCTTTATAACATTAAGGGCTGTTCTCACAGGTGTAGACCAATCGAATTATGAGCACTCTGGTGACATATCCATTTCAACCAATACACTGCTGTAATATACAAAGCAAGCACAATATGTACTGTCATTTTCCTGTAATAACTTCAGTTTGATGTAAAATTGTACAGTACCAAGCTTGCGCTCATGCAATGTCACACAGAGTTTCGGAGGTCATAATGCTGTACGAGCCACATGTGGTTATCAGGCACAAGGTTAGTTTGATTAAAAAAAGTGGGGGAAACACTTAAGCCCAACCCCTCTCGTGTGCATAGTGGTGCTGAGCTTTAATCTGGGTTTCTGAACCCGGGGAAGGATGAGAGGAAAGGTACAAAATAAGTGCAAAAAAAACCCAGACATGCTCAAATAACAGAGAATAAGGAGCATCTTCCGCCCTGAGGAGGAAAAGGGCGAGCTCCGAGCAGACACTGCCTTTACCTTTGAGATCCCTGTGGGGGCAGAGGTCGCCGCCCGGGCAGGGCGAGGGGAGCGAGGCCCTCAGGGACCGGATGGCTGTGTACTGGATCCCGAGGGAGGCACACACCAGGAGCACCACCGTCTTCCAGGAGCACTCCATCCCACCAGCCTCCCGACAATCTACATCCTTGGGAATGAAAAATTACAAGACAACCAGAAAAGAAGATGTGCAGCATGTAGGCCCGACAAAAAGTCCCTGGATTACTTTTAAGGCACTTCAAGAAAGACTTTAATATACATAGGTCATTGGCATCAAAGTGGAACTCGGATTAGACACAATTTAAGAGATAAGATTACTTTATTGGCCATATACTGTACAGTTTCTTGCATTAGGAATTAATCTTTTCACATACCCCAGCTTGCTCTCGATGAGATACACAGACAGGGAGAGAGAGAGAAGCTTGGGGTCAGAGCTCAGGGTCAGCCATTGTACAGCAACCCTAGAGTTGGGGTTTAAGTGCCTTGTTCAGGTGCCCAACGAAGCAGAATTCCTCTGTTGGCCACGGGATTTGAACAGGCAACCTTCCAACCACAGGCACAGATCCTTAGCCACAGAGCCACCACTCTGCCCCATATAGACATAAATGCAGTCAGTTGAGCTACTATAATCCACTGTCGGCATCTGTCACAGCTTCTTAATTGTGATTGATTTAATGAACATTTAAAAATTTCCTGTTGCTCAGAATTAAGACAAGTTTTAAGTTATAAAGGATGAGAAGTACCTAAAATGAGGACATTTGCACCCGTTTTTTAATTTTACAGTGGAACCAAACTTTGGCTCCCTTCTGGCACTTGGGGTGAAAATCCTCTAGAATCCTTTACCCCTTTACAGAAAGGTGTAATTAGATGCGTCTCTTTCTATTCTCAATCGCTAAAGAAAGAACTGTATCCAGTCGAGATGCCTGCAAAGTCCAACCAATCAATAGTGCACAAGCGTGGCAAGTCATCATAATAATGCCAATGACAGAGGGAGATAATTGAAAAACAGCTAATTATGACAAATGACATGATGAACCAAGTCTCAACACTAAACAGAATGCATGCAATAAACTAATACGCTTCTACAACATACAGTATGAAGCTCAAATGCAGAGAAAACTGAAAATAGGATTACCTGAACAGTACAATGCTGAAAACTTCTACAACTATTATAATGAGTCTCCTTCAGCAACGATATTTGTATAAAACGTTGTTTATGTATCAGTGTCACAAAAAGGGAAATGTTTCAACACCACAGCTGGAAAGACTGCGGATGAAAACTGCTACAAAATCCTACAGAGAGCTCCCAGAAGTAGCTATTGTTCTAATCCTGTTGAAGAGGTGGACAAGTTTGGTTTTTCATTCTCAATTGTTGTTCAGTGTGTTTTTATTGTTTAAATTATAAATTACATCTTGTTCTTCTAAAAAACAAACTCAAGTGGTTTATAGATTCAGACAAGTGTAATTTAACAACCTTTTTTTCAGTCAGAGAAGATACTGTAAATTCTTGGGAATCTCTTATTTGTATTTTCTGTAAGTGACAATGAAAAAGTTCAATTATTTTTTGTGTAAATAAAATATATAGTAGATGGCATAGGAAAAAAAAGGTGTGATTACAGCATAAAGAAAAATACTGTAAGTATTTCAACAACGTTTTGCAAACAGTCAGGGTATATATCACATTGGTATTTGGATACACAGAGCTGTGAACTTTTTCACTACAAAAAGTAACCTGAAGCTACAATTTGTACAACATTTTCTGTTTCTGGATCATCTTTCAACACATTAAAACAATAAGATAATAACCCTCAATAGAATGTATATCAATACAGTACCCTGAAACTCACTGTACTTGAAGGTTTATTAGAGCCATTTGCAATATCCCTAGGCTCAATACACAATTCTGGATATGAAACAATATTCTACTGATAAGAACACCCTCCCACCAGAATAAGGCTCATAGACAGCTGCTATAAATGAGAAGGATGTTGAATACATACATAGAGTAGAGTCAATACAACTAAAGATAACCATTTTCTCAGTCTAAACAACTGAGGAATCTGAGAGTAAAACATAAATCCAGGGGTTGCAGTCTTCTGAGAACCCAGGTTCTGGGTTAATTTGCTCTGAGGATGTGTGAGGCAGGGTGTGGGGACCTAGCTGTGTAATGCAGTGTATAAATGGAACTTTGCTTATGTGGTTGATCCATAAGGAAATGAGCTAGAAAGAGTACAGCTCATTTCACAATATTACCCAGCAGCCTTGGGCAAAATCGACACTGTTCTCTGCTGTAACTGAACCATTGACCTAGAAGTTCTAGGCATTGTGAGCCTTTACCGCCTAGTTACAGCGGCAGTGTCCTTTTAAGACTAATGAAATATATAGTTATAAACAACGTATATACAGTACAGCAGCACAAAGAACTTACATTTTGAGAAAATATATTTACAATGCGGAAACAGAGAAATTGAAAAACACACTAATAAAACACAACCAGTAGAACAACGGAAAAGTGCTATAACACAATATTTGCATTAAAAATTACATTAAGTCCGTCAAAGAGTGACTGAAGTCTTGATTTAAACAGTCATTGCACTGAATTC